>NC_133869.1:1292201-1304205 GCF_044706935.1 Curcuma longa
CACTATGATGACCATGAGACAACCATCAATTAGCCCCAACAATGCTATGTTTATAATATAAAAGCTAATTAAATTTTTAAAACTGTTTTAACAGCACATGTATATATATATATTTAGAATTTTATATCTAAAAAAATAGATATAAAATTGAAATTCCCTAATTGATGGTCGATTAACATTTTTAATAAGTTCGAGGACCAAAATGAAATTTCCCTAATTGCATGCTGATGCTGCCACTTAAGAGTGCACTTCGTCTTCTTCCTTCGCTCTGCTCACTCTGCTCTCTCCGTCGCTTTCTCCATCCCTAATCCTTGTAATCTGAGGAAGAAATCAAACTACACTGGTGGTGAGTTCTCCTCATTCTTCGAATCTGCTATTTTTTCTTCCTTTCTCTGCATGGATTATTCATCTCATTTCATGCTCTGTTTCAGGTCATGGAGCTTCTTCCATTTTGTTCCATCTTGTTGTTCTCCTTCCTCGCCTCCTCTGTTTCCGGTACGGCGAGAAAAATCACCTTTTTCTGAGCTCGAAATTAGCTTTCTTTCGTTCAATGGCGGTTTATTTGGTTGCAGAAGCCGGAAACGTCGGTGTCAACTACAGCAGGGTGGCCAACAACCTGCCTCCGGCGACCAAAGTGGTGGAGCTGCTGAAATCCAACGGCATTGGCCACGTCAAGCTATACGACGCTGACCCGTCCGTCCTACGCGCCCTCGTCGGCTCCGGCATCAAGGTGGTGGTCACCATGCCCAACGAGCTCCTCGCCTCCGTCGCCGCCCGTCCATCGCCGTCGGGAACGAGGTTTTCGTCTTCCCCCACAACATCACCAACTTCCTCGTCCCGACGATGCAGAACGTCCACACCGCGCTCGCCCACCTCCATCTCGACGCCAACGTCAAGATCTCGTCCCCCATCACCCTCACGACGCTCCAAAACTCCTACCCCTCCTCCTCCGGCAGCTTCCGGCCGGAGCTAGTAGAGACGGTGATCTGGCCGATGCTAGAGTTTCTGCGACAGACCGGCTCGTATCTCATGATCAATGCCTACCCTTTCTTCGCCTACGAAGCGAATTCCGATGTCATTTCCCTTGATTACGCCCTGTTCCGTCCTAATTCCGGAGTCGTCGACGCTGGTAACGGACTCAAGTATTACAGCCTCTTCGACGCCCAAATCGATGCGGTGTTCGCGGCGATGTCGGCGCTCAAGTACGACGACATCAAGATCGTGGCGTCGGAGACGGGGTGGCCGTCGAAGGACGACACCAAGGAGACCGGCGCGGCGGCGAAGAACGCCGCCGCGTACAATGGAAACATAATCCAGCGGCGGTGAGGTGGAGCTCGAGCTATTGGATGCGACCTGACCGAGCTGCGCAAGGAAAGGAAGAAGACGAAGAGGAGGTGGAGGTGAGAGCAGGAATGTAGGCCACAGGGAGAGCGAAGGAAAAGACAACCATTTATCAAGGAGAATATTTTCAAGAGAAGGAAAACTAGGAAGGAGGTGAAGGGGAAATTTGTAAATTTATGGATTGGAATCGAACTAACAAGTGAGGAGATTAGGGAGTGCATGCAAAGAAATTCTTGAGTGGGGACTACTACAAAGATAAGTTTTCCATTGGGTATTTTTAAGCAAATCTCCCTTGGGTTAGCTGGAGCGGGTTTTGCCCTTGCTCTTCTCTTCCTCTCCTCTTCTTCGCTTCTTGGTTAATGGCGGGAGACGAAGGGCTCCCTTGCGGCGTCGCGAGCCCCTCGATGCTTCCGACGAGGTAGACCAGGAGGCTGGGCGGCGGAGTCAAATCCTCTGCCGAGTCTGCCTCAGAAGTGATGGTGATTTTCTTCCCTTAAATCCCTTCTCCTAACCTTTTCTCGCTCCTCATTACTTTTCATAATAGCTATGATGAAGTTCCATGAATTTCTAATGGTTTTAAGGGTTTGTGGTTGAAAAACATGTTAAACCTTGTTTTAATAGTTTCGGCCATGCATGGAAAAGTAAGGTAAGTTATGTTTTTAACCTAGGAATGGTTGTAGGTGCTATGAATTGCTTTGTCATGTTCTAGGGCTCATATACTTGAATCTATTTCATGCTACTTGTCCTTGAAGTTTCGGCTATGGCATGTTTTAGGGCTTCAAGTGATGCTTTTACCCAAGCTATATGTGTGAATGATACATGATGAGGTGTTATGAAGGTTTAAGTTTTTCATGTGGATAAACCTAGAGTTTTCATGATGTTAGGGTATGGCCATGCAAGAAACTTAGGGTTTCAAGTTATGCTTTAACATGGAAATGATTGCATGAATTATGTGATGTTTTATCATGGGATTAGGGCTCATATGATTTGATCTAATACATGTTTCATGAAATGAAGTTTCGGCCAAGTCATGAATAAGGGAGTTAGGTCATGTTTTCAAACTTAACCATGGTTGCAATTGCTATGTGATGAATTCTTACCATGGGTTAGGGTTGCATGTGGTTGGATCTAAAGCTAATCAAGGGCTTCCATGGGTGTTAGGGTTTCGGCCAACCATGAAACCAAGGTTTAGGAAATGTTTGGAATTTAGGGGATGGCTTAAAAATATTTGATGAACTTGAACAAGACATAGAGTATCATGTGGTTAAGCCTAACCTAAGGTTTCAATTATGAAGTTTCGGCCAAACCTTGTAGGGAGCTCAAGTGATGTATAAAAATCTAGCTAAGGGTTTTAAATATCACTTGAGGTTCTTTTATAATGATGAAATGGATTAGGGTCATGATTGAGGTTGAGAAATCTAGAGGAACTCTAAGATGATTCGGCCAACCTTAAGAAATTAGGGTTTTGGGTTGGGTCTAGGGTTTCGTATATGATCAACCATGAGATGGATAACTATGATTAAATTTGTTTAAGTTCATGTAATAAGAGGTTGCAAGACCCTAAGGAAAGGAAAGGAAACCTATAAGTTTTGACTAACCCTAAGGAAAGGTTAGGGTTTGGGTCGAAGTAGGGTTTCAATAATGTTATCCATGATATATGTTTATCTCATGCCAAGGTTATGAAATGAGATCATGTTATGTTATATCATGCTACATGAAATGATGTTTGAATGTTCACCATGTTAAATGGATGATGAAATGATAAGGAACATTCATGATGAAAAGAAAATGAAAGCATGTACATTATGTTACTTTAATGCATGGCTTGTACCGGATCCCGAAAGGGTTTCCAAGGGATGGGCACCTTAAGAACGCCTCTAGGTTGAAGGACATTAGAGAAGACCTAGTTACCAAGTAGTCGAGACTAGCTATCTCGTACTTACTTGGAAGGAAGGCGCGCAATTAATGAATGGGTACAAGCCGGGGACCCCAAATAATAATGATGATGATGATTATGTTTATCTATTATGATATTATGTTTTCAAAAGGCATTCTCATCATTTAGTATGCATATGATTTTAAATGTTAAGATGAAAGTATGTTTATGTGCTTTATGCAAGTGACCATGTGTTTCCATGCTTATGTGTTTATTAGATGATATACATGTTATGTTTGAAGTGACGATTGGTTTTTGGTGAGTAGGAAAGGAGCTTACTAAGCCTCGTGCTTATAGTTTTCTTTCTTATGTTGCAGAGCCAAATAGAATTCACTAAGAGATGGGGAGCAGCAGGGAAGGGCTGACAATGGTGTGTGTGATGATGACGTGGCAGGTGATCCTGGCAAATGATAAATTTTATAATTGCATGTTGAATGTTGGTTTAAGACTTGATATGTTAGGATGTTAATTAGAACTTAATACCTAGACTATACATGCATAATAAGCTTTATTTATCGCATATGAAATCACTACCATGTTATAAGTTTTGTGTTTCCGCTGCGAAGTTTTGTGGTTTTTCGTATGTGATTAATTGTATGAAGGAATGAAAGCAAACTGTAGCGTCCGTCGAGGCCCACGTAAGGGCGGGCGTTACATGATACACTCTATGTCTTGGTTCCGACCAATTTGAAGAATATAATGTTTCCGCTGGTACCAGTGAGGCTCTTCTTCTTTGAGACAATTCTAACTCTGCTTCAGGATTTAATTGACTTTCCAGCGTTCTGGTTCCGTGCCTTGAACCCTGGAGTCTTCTTTGAGCTTCATGACGGAGTCTGGCTATCCTTCGGTAACTCCGGATTTGATCCTCCTGTGAGGAGGTTACTGGTTCTGCTGTCTCCGTTATGTTTCCCTCGGTTATTGTGGGTCTGTTCCTGGTGGCCATCAGTACTTTCTTTGAGTTTTCTTCTTTCCTGCTTGTATATCTCTAATGGATCTTGATATACGTAGAAAGGTTCCTTCTTTTTTTGAGATCACCTTGGTGGTTCCCAAGGTAAGTCCTACAAGCTGCTTAGTCAATAAGTCAATCTGATCAGGTGTTTTGGTAGGTTTAAGCAATAAATCTAGCTTCTTATTTAAAGTAAGCAATAATTCGATTATTGTGTTATTCTGTCTGCCCAAATCACTGTTCGTGACCTTATCAGCAACTATAAATCCAACAGTTGGTGAGCTTATGTTTCTGGTCTCTTCAAGGGCGTTGATATAATCTTCAGAATTCGAAGATGGAGGATAATTCATGAAACTTGCTTTTTTATCTCCTGCATATCCCTCTTAACTTGTACAGTTTGCTTTCTGATTTCTTTCAGAATTCCCCGATTTTCTTTAAGATTTAATTCAAGCTCCTTGATTAGGCCTTTAAGACTTCCGTCAACAGGTGGCCTGTACTGAAATACATCCTTTTGCAATTGTAACACCGCCTGCTGCAAATCCTTCTGGACCTTTGCGGAATCCTGCAACTTTTGAATAACCTCAAAATGGTGTTGCTTTAGTATTTCCAGCAAAGCTTTGTATTCAGAAATTGAGACTTTGAAATGCAATAACAGTCTATCGTAAATAACACTTATGTTATTTGCAATGCCTTTGAGAGTAACCGTTGATTCAAGGTTAAGGTATTCTAGATTCACGGTCCTCGAGTTTTGATAGCAGTCTTTAATTGTTTGTTCAAACCTTTCAGACATATTCTATAACGAGATAAATTTTCTTTAATTCCCTACCCTTCAAGCTTACCATGAAATCTTGGTTCAGGTTTTCACACGACCTCCTTGCCTTTAAACGACCTTACTGAAGCCTTTCACAGCTCCATATAGGGTGTAACGCCCGCCCTTACGTGGGCCCCCACACGACGGGCGCTACAGTTCTACTTTCCATTCATACATTCCAGCACTATCATATATAATAAACTAAACTAACAGTTGCAGCGGAAACATACATACTTTTAAAACAAGAATGCATATATGATAGCAAGATAACAACTAACCATAAAGACTAACCTAGGTTGCATGGTAGTTCTAGGTTATAAAGTTCTACAAACACTACTAACACATGATAGTTAACCGTTGTTCAAACAGGCATGATTAATACAAATATTTAAAACATCCAAGACTTGGTCACGTCACCACCACACACATCTTGTCAGCCTTGTCCCGCTGCATTCCATTACTTAATACCTGTTAACTGGATCTGCAATATAAGGAAAGTATCTATAAGCCATAAAGCTTAGTAAGTTCCTTTCCTACTCACAAAATCCATCGTTACGTACATGATTCATAACATGGTTAACATAACATGACATATTTAACATGACTTCTACCTTCCATGGCATTTAAGCGTAGGTGATCATAATCAGCTAAGGGGACCTGTCACGTGTTCCTCGCAAACCTCCCTAGTCTTACTGCCGCTTCAAGGTACATTCGAATTAGATAAATTCTATTTAGTCCATGGATTGTTTATAAGGATATCTCTTAAGACCGAACACCCTCCTTCGTGACAAGTAACACAGGTGACCATAATCAGCTAAGGATCCTGTCACATGAATCCCACAAGCCCTCCTAGAAAAACCCTATCACTACTTCTTGAAGGATCGATCCAAAGATGGTATTCAGAGTTCCAGAATAAGGGTTCATCGTTACTTACATCCCCAAACTTCTTGAGATAAAACAAGATAATTCACTGAAACCACGTTAATAACACAGATTCAATGGACGAGAGAAGGCAAAAATCATTCAGAATCAATCATTAAAGGGGTACTCCCTTATCTCGAGATTAAAAGAAACTACTCCATAGATGAAAGTCTACAGCAAAACATATCGATAAAGGATAAACATCCAACCATCCTGTACAAGAGGTTACCAATCTAAATCTCCCGCACCGATGTTGATGATGCCTTCCGTTCCTTCGTTCCCAAGCTTTTCTCCTCAAAAACCCTAATCCCAGCCGCCAGAAACCCCCCCTTTAGCATTTTCTTTCGCAGCCTTTTATAGTTCGCGTGTTTTCAGCACGCCCGTGCTGATTGGCACAGTTTGGGCATGCCAGGCTCTGGGCAAACACGCAGCTTCATGCCTGGATAAGCTGAGTAAGTCGACACGGCCGTGTTGGACGGCACGGCCTGGGCGTGCTGAACTCTGGACAGGCCTTCTGCATTGGACGACTTCTGGCTGGGCGTCGACACGGCCGTGCTGTGTGGCACTGTCTGGGCGTGTCAAGCTCTGGACAAGCATTCTGTATGACACGGTCTCTGGTTGGGCGTGCTGGCTGATGGACACGGCCGTGCTATGTGGCACGGCCTGGGCGTGTCAAGCTCTGGACAAGCCTTCTGTGAGGTAGATATGGCTGTGCTGATTACCTGTCGGGACAAAATCTTACACAAAGATGAGTGAATTACGTGAATCCAAGGAGAAAAGTATAATTATAGAGCCAAAATCATAAAATACCAAATAAAGTGTAATATCCTACGTTATGCTCATGAAATGCGGCCATATCAATGCTAAATAAAGCTTATGAATGCTTATCTTCTCAATGCATCAATTACTCAAGATACACTTGGGTAAAGTTCTTAAAAACTAAAGATAAAACCTTCGAAAAATTTACAACTTTGTGTAAACTACTTGAAAATGAAAAGGACTTAAAAATCAAAAGAATTTGTAGTGATCATGGTGGTGAATTCGAAAATGCAAAATTCACTAAATTCTATCAATACAACGGATACCACCATGAATTCTCTTGCCCTAGAACTCCACAACAAAATGGTATAGTTGAACGAAAAAATCAAACCCCTACAAGAAGCTGCACGAACAATGTTAAATGAATATAGACTTGCTAACAAGTTTTGGGCTGAGGCAATAAGTACAGCTTGTCACATTCAAAATCGGGTCTTAATAAATAAAAGGCACAATAAAATAGCTTATAAAATATTTAATTACAAAATACCTAATTTAAATTACCTTAAGGTATTTGGATGTAGAGTTCATATACTTAACATTAAAGATTACCTAGGAAAATTTACATCCAAAACATGTCCAGGAATCTTCTTAGGTTATTCAACAACAAGTAGGGCATATAGAGTATATAACAAAGAATCTTTAAAAGTCGAAGAAACAACTAACGTTATATTTGACGAAGAAACTACAAATAAAATTAATCATAATGATAATTCTCAAATAAAATTTAATAATCATGACATTCAATTCAACATTAATGATCAAGATGACGAAGAGTTAATTATCAAAAATAATAATGTAGATAGGTCTGACCTTGACCCAAACAAAACTAATATAACTCAAGCATCAAGACTTAGAGCTAATTACCCACCTGACCAAATTTTTGGTGATCCAACCTTAGGCGTGAGAACCCAATCAGCCTACAAGAATCTGAGTCAAATTGGCCTAATATCTAAAATTAAACCCAAAACCATAGAAGAAGCACTACCAGATGCTGATTGGATTATTGTAATGTAAGAGGAACTAGCTCAATTTGAACTAAACCATGTGTGGGACTTGGTTCCCAAACCTGACAACAAATCAGTCATAGAAACTAAGTGGGTGTTTAGAAATAAAACTGATAAAAAAGAAGAAGTAGTAAGAAACAAGGCTAGACTGGTAGACAAAGGATTCAGTCAAGTAGAAGGGTTAGATTACGATGAAACTTATGCACCCGTAGCTAGACTTGAATACATTCGAATGTTATTAGCCTATACGGCTCATAAAGGATTCAAGCTCTACCAAATAGATGTCAAGTCTGCATTCTTGAACGAATTCATAAAAAAAAAGTCTATGTAAGCCAACCACCAGGGTTTGAAGACAAAGACCATCCTGATTATGTCTTCAAACTAAAAAAAGCATTATATAGACTTAAACACGCCCCGAGAGCATGGTATGAAAGGCTTTCGACCTACCTAGTAACCAAAGGGTTTCAACAAGGATAAATTGACCCATCCTTGTTCGTAAAAACTATAGATAAAGACTTCTTCATTGCTCAAATTTATGTCGATGACATAATTTTTGGGTCAACCAACTCAAAGTACTTAAAAGAGTTCATTAAATTAATGAAAAATAAATTTAAGATGAGTTGGGTACGGGAACTACATTTCTTTTTAGGACTCCAAATAAAACAAATAAAAGATGGTAATTATATTTATCAGAGTAAATATGCTAAGGACTTAATTTATAAATTTAGAATGGAAAATTCAAAAGAAATCAACACTCCAATAGCAACTAACTCTAATATAGATAGTGGCCCAAATGGAAAACAAGTAGACTTAAAATACTATAGAAGCATAATAGGAAGTCTACTTTACCTAACTACAAGTCGACCTGATATATTATTTGTAATAGGTATGTGTGCTAGATACCAATCAAATGCTAAAGAATCACACTTAATCGCAGTTAAGCGGATACTAAGATACATTAAAGGAACACTTACTGTTGGAATGTGGTACCCTAGAAACACCAATTTTGACTTAATTGGATATTCAGACTCAGATTATGTTGGCTGCAAACTAGACCGCAAAAGTACAAGCGGTGGATGCTAGTTCTTGGGTCCTTGTCTAATCAGTTGGTGTAGTAGAAAGCAACATGTGTTGCACTATCTACAACTGAAGCTAAATATATAACCCTAGGTGAATGTGTTACTTAACTACTTTGGATAATGTACACATTAATTGATTTTAATCTAGAATACAAAAATACAAAAGTATTAATTAACAATATAAGTACAATTAACTTAACTAAAAATCCAGTACACCATTCACGAACTAAACATATAGAAATAAAACACCACTTCATATGCGACCATGTCGCTAAGGAAGAGATTGTACTTGACAATGTTGAGTCAAAATCGAACTTAGCTAACGTATTTACTAAGACTCTACTAGAGTCCGAGTTTAGTACGTTAAGAAGATGGTTAGGGTTATGTTTGATAGAATAGTAAAATGCTATTTTCAAAATTCACATATTTCTATTGTTTTCAATCTATTATGAATAAGTTATTCAAAATGTTTTCAAAACTTTATTTACTTTATTTTAAAAAATTTATTTTTAATTTTTTTTAAACATAAAAAATGAATGTTTTAGCCTTAGACTAGACTAAAACCCCTAGAAATTATGATCCTATAGATCTAGGTGGATATCTCACAAAGCATACTAGGGAACTTGCTTGTGTTTGTGAAACATAGAATGGTGTGAGATGTATAGGATTCTAGTCTAAGTGCAAGATGCTTAATTCAGTGCATCAAACCTTACTTAGACTTTAAACAAATATTGATCATGTTAAGTGTCCCTATATCCAAACGATTATTGGGATGATACACTTAAACTTGGCTAACTGGGTCAAGCTCTTACTTTCTAGTAGTTAGCTAAAATCTAAGTCGGACATGTGCCCCAAGGATAAATTTTTTTTCGAAAGTACATTTATTATTAAAAGCCTGGACTCAAGCCTCTAAGGAATATTTTTTGATTATGTCAAAGGGGGAGAGTTAAATTAAGTTTTCAAGTTCAACAATTTTGGTAAAATTCTTTGAAAAAAGGATCTGTTCTTTGAGAAATGTTAAATGAAAAGTTTGTTTAAAGAACTTGAAATATTTTTCAAAACTAAGAAATATAAAATCCAAGGGGAGAGAATTTAAGTTTTCAAAATCTGTTTATATTTAAAAGCACTAATTCAGGGGGAGACCTGATCTAGGGGGAGTCATGAACATTATGCATATTTTTGTTAAACTTATTGTTTTAAGTTATTTAAATTGTTTTAACTTAACTTGAAACTTTAAGTAGCCATAATCAAAAAGTGGGAGATTATTGGTGCAGGGAGCACTAGACGATCGAACCTTAATTTTGATAATTGTTCTAGGTTCAAGTTAAGTGTGTTGCTGAGCTAACTATGTTGATCCAAGTGTGCAGGGAGCATAGGTTTGAGCTAAGTCCTAGCTGAGGCTAGGCAAAGGACTAAGTCCTAGTGGAAGCTAGGTACTAGAAAGTCCTGATCTGGAGGATCGGGCTGAAGACTTGGTAGAGTCAAGGCACCAGTGTTGGTGCAATCGTGCCCCAAGTGATTGGATTTTAATGTTTGGCTAAAATGAGTTTAAGTTAGGCAATGTGTTATTATCTAACATGTGTGGTTTGAGTCCACAGGGATGTCCAGGAGTGGAGACCTGGCAATTGGTGAAGTCCTGGAGGCGCGGCCTCTTGGCATTTGGTGAAGTCCAGGAGGTGCGGCCTCTTGGCAAGGATGATTTTGTTGGTGCAATCGTGCCCCAAGTGATTGGATTTTAATGTTTGGCTAAAATGAGTTTAATCGATCAAAAGGCCCGATGAGTTGGGAAGTAGTATTATGTACATGGTGTGTTGTTGATTATAGAAGGAAACTGTGTCCTATAATCTAGGCTGATGATGTCCCCTTGAGGAGCTCATAAAGGATTATCATGTAAACCCTGCAGGTGGACTTAGTTCCGCATGATAACAAAGGTTGAGTGGTACTACTCTTGGATTAGAAGTTGATTAAATTCGAGTTGTCAGTAACTCATTTAATTGACGGACATACGATATCTTAAACACAGGGAGATTAATGTACTTATAGTAAGAAGGAGCCCATAATATAATATGGGATTGGTGCGGTAGTGCAATAATAACTCTTTAGTGGAATGAGTTATTATTGATGGACTTAAGCTGTGTGTTCAGGAGGAACATGGGAAGCTTAAGCCCATCGGGAGACCAAAACCAATTCCTCCTCGAGGTCCCTACTGTAGCCTCTGGAAATCCTCGAACCCACCTTAGGAAGAATTCATGGAGACCTTCGGAAGAATTCTTGAAGACCTCTTGGAGACCTTCGGAAGAATTCTTGAAGACCTCAGAAGACCTTGGAAGATCTCCTCCGAAAGAATTCTAAAAAGAATTCTATGAGAAATTTCGGATAGGAAATTCTATTTATAAAAGAAAATTTCTGAAATTTTATTTAGAATTTTTCCGGGAAAAATTCGGATAAGAAAGAAATTTTTTATAAGAATTTCCGCTAAGAAATTTCGTCTCTTCTCTTGTACAAAATTTTATTATAAAATTTTGTAAATTAATTTTGTTAAATTAACAAAATATTAATTATGGAATCTCGCTAAATATTAGCGAGATATAATTAAAAAGATTTTGTTAAAGATAAGAACAAAATTAATAGAATGGAAATTTATTAAAAAGATAACTAATCTTATCCATTGGATTTTATTAGATTTCTTTCTAATAAATTCTTATTAAAAGATTTATTTCTAAATAAATCTAGATAAGATAAGATTGTTAGATTCTTTCTAATAAAATCTTATAAAAAGATTTATTTCTAAATAAATCTACATAAGATAAGATTTAGATTCTTTCTAATTTTACAAAAAGATTTATTTCTAAATAAATCTAGATAAGATAAGATTGTTAATATCTTTCTAATAAAATCTTATAAAAGATTTATTTCTAAAATAAATCTAGATAAGATAAGTTTATTAGATTGTTTCTAATAAATTTTTCTTAAAGATTCTATTAGAACTTTTCTAACTGAATCTGGATAAGAAAATTTATTAGAATCTTTCTTAAATTTCCATGATGGCTTAGCAATATAAAAGGGGGTTTAGAGGAGGCAAGAGACAAATTAATTTCTTTTTTCTCCCCTTAGGGCCGGCGGCAACAAGAAGTTTCCTTCGATAAA
>NC_133869.1:1304305-1320323 GCF_044706935.1 Curcuma longa
TGTTGGTGCAAGGTGCGCCCAATGATCGAACCTTGATTTTGATAATGGCACTAGGTTCAAGTTAAGTATGTGTTGAACTGATATGCCTTATCTAAGTATGAGCACAAGTTTGACTTAAGTCCTAGTACAGCTAGGCATTGGAAGTCTTGGCAGAGTCAGAGCTCCAGGTGATGTCTGGGCTGGTCAGGAGCACCGAGCCGCAGTAGAAGTCTAGACTGGTCAGGAGGACCAGGGCGCAGCAGAAGTCTGGGTCAGTCTGGAGGGCTGGACCGCAGCAAAAGTCTGGGCTGGTCAGGAGGACCGAGCCGCAGCACAAATCCTGAAAGCCGAGGACAGAGCCGAGCAAAATTCCAACGAGTCTGGAGGACTCGGTTGGCATCAGGTAAATTCTCCCGAGAGGAGTGGGTGAGGACGCGTTCCTATAAGGAACAGTAGGCGTCGGTCTAACCCAGGGTTTCACTGGAAACCCGAAGTTAAGACCCAGAGTTAGTTTCACTAACTCAACACCTATTTACTTTGCATGTTATTTGCCTGACTTGTATTGCAGGATGGAAAAACTGATCAGTAGTGAACTCCGGGCAAAAAGGCTGATTTTTGCCCTTGGAGTCGACTCGGGTGAAGCCTGAGTCGACTCAAGCTGAGTCAGCGTAATCCCAGAAGTCCGCTGGTCAGGATTTTGCCAAATCACACTGGAGTCGACTCAGAGGTACTAGAGTCGACTTGAAGACTGGAGTCGACCCAAGGCGATCAGAGTCGACTCAGACGGGGAAATGGCAATCGCGGAGCAAAGAAGTCAAGATATCTGCCATGTCAGATTGGAGTCGACTCAGAGGGACTGGAGTCTACTCGGAGCGGCGCATACTTGGCAACAGAGGCTGATTTGGAATCTGACCGAGGACTAGAGTCGACTCAGTGAACAGTTGAGTCGACTCAAGCAGGTTATATAAGCAGCACTCGACCAGCAGCTTGATTGAACTCACACGCTTCATCCTAAATCATTCTTCTACTAATACGACGGCTCTACGACACCCCGGCTTCATCATCTGAGTCGCCAAGCTACCGGAACGCCGAGCCCGCAACTACATCTTCATCAGAAAGCGTCGGCACTCCGGACTTTTGGTAACTGTAATTAATTACATATATATTTGTTACCATTCTTGTAATCGCTCTACTTGAGACCGTAAGGCTCAAGTATTTTAGTGGATTGCCCAAAGTAAACGGTCAAGGACCGTGGGCCTTGAAGTAGCAGCTTCGCGCTGTGAACCAAGTAAAAACTGTGCCTTTGTCTTCTTGTGTTTGCATCTTTTACTTCCGCTGTATAATCGTTTTCGAAATAGTTGAAAAAGCATACGCGCTATTCACCCCCCCTCTAGCGCATTCTCGATCCTACAATTGGTATCAGAGCGCGGGGATCTCATTTTCAGTGCAACCACTGAACGAGAAACTTTTTCGACTAATTTTTAGAATTCTATTTTTTTTCGATTTTCCTTTTTTCCCGCACTACTAAATCCAAGACCTAGTCTTGGAAATTTCTTTTTCCCTTCCTTTTTGGTGTGCTAGAAAAATGGCTCATCAGGAAGGATTCAGCACCGCAAGACCTCCCTTGTTTTCAGGTGAGGACTTTCCATACTGAAAAACCAGGATGGAATGCCACCTGAAAACACAGGTTGAGATGTGGATCATCATCCAGACGGGGTTTTCAATCCCAACTGAAAGTGATGGTTCACTACAATCTTACGAAAACTGGGACGCCTCCACCCGCAAGAAGATCGAAGCCGATGCCAAGGCCACACAAACCCTTCAGTGCGGCCTGACCAAGGAAGAACTCAACCGGGTGGGTCCCTTCAACAGCGCAAATGACCTCTGGACGAAATTAATCGAACTACACAAGGGAACCAATGACGCAAAAGTAAGTAAACGCGACCTTCTTGTCAATAAGTTATATAATATTAAAATGCATGAAGGGGAGACCGCAAGTGAGCTGCACGCGAGAATCCAGAATATCCTCAACGGCCTCTACGCAATCGGACACAACATCGACAACCGTGATATAATAAGGTACGCACTTAAGGCTTTCCCTAGAAACAATTTATGGGCATCTATAGTGGATGCTTATAAAGTTTCTAAGGACCTTAGTAAAATTAAATTAGACGATTTATTTTCTGAATTCGAATTGCATGAGCAGTTTAATACGGAAGTGCAGGAGAAAGGTATAGCCGTACTTGCAGGAACCAAGAAGCGAGAATCGGAACCTGCAGAAACTTTCGACTCCGAGATCAACGACGAGGTAACGACAGAATTGGTAAACCTCGTCCGAAAGATGTTCCGGAACAAAAGAGGAGTCCGACGATCAGAAATAAAGAAAGTAGTCAACCAATCAACCCCCGGGAAGTCTGAATCCAAGTGCTACAGATGCGGAAAGAAGGGTCACTTCATCGCCAACTGTCCGAAGCAACGAAAAGATCGGAAATTCAAGAAGAAGGCGTTGAAAGCAACCTGGGACGAATCGTCTTCCGAAGAATCGGACGAGGAAATAAAGACAAGCTTCCTCGCACTCCCGGCCCGAGACGAACCAAACGAAAGCGACTACGACTCCGACTCCGACTCAAGCCACGGATCCGTATCCGGTTCAGAAGGCTCGCCCCCAATGTAAGTACTGAAAAATTATTTTCAATTATAATGAGTCTTAGTAAAAAGTTAGCTAAGTCCGAGTCCTTAGTTGAATCTCTCTAGGAGGAGTTAGTACTCCTCAAGGAGAAAGTCAACCCTGAGCCACCGACTCAGAAGCAATCGATTGAGGATTTGACTCGAGTTCAACTCGAGGAAGAAAATTCTCAATTGAAGACTCAAGTCAGTGATCTCAGAAGATCGCTTGAAAAATTTACTGCTGGATCCAAGTATCTTGACATGATGCGCGGATCTCAGAAGGTTGGATACAACCGATCGGGAATCGGGTATGCGACTAAACATAAATCATTCATTGCACTCACACGTAGAACTAGACCTAGAGTCCAGGCTTGGGTTCCCAAGTCTCAACTGGTTAAACCAATTGGACCGAACCAATTTTGGGTCCCCAAGGATCAGGTTCATTTGACCCAACCAGTCAAGGGGCACGATCCTAGGGGAACCAAATCACATTGCTTGATTGCTTGCATAACTTAGATTTAAATTTTTGCAATAGAAAATTAGGTTAGTTTAAAGACCAACTACTTGATTAACACTTGCCAACCTAGTACCAGGGTGGGGCGAGATGATAGTACGTTAGGGAGTTTAGGTTAAGTGAACAAGAAGGGTAAGGAGTACCTGACTTGATTCGCTTAGTCTAACCAAACTAACCGAAGCTAGCTCGCCACATCCTAGACTAGTTAGACCAAGGTTTATCAACTAAATTGGTTAAGTTTACAACTTCTTAAATTGGTTTTGTCAAGAAAGTGGTTGTTGCTCCAATAAGGCTTCGGCCAAAGAAGGCCTCTGTGCCTCGCCACTGCCTGGAAACCAGTTTTTGAAATATAAACTTAATCAATTAATGGTTAAACCTGAATCTAACTCAATGTTAATTAAGTATAGATACCTTTTCACAATAAACAAATCTAAAATTGGAAATCATCTCACATACACCCATAAGATCACTGCTTGATAACTTAGAATTGGGTGAGATGAACTAGGTAACAAATTGATAAAGTTAACCCAACCAACCAAGTTAATTTTACTTAATTAATCACTTTAATAAACTTAAAATGTTAATTGTTTTTCTAATATTTAATTAATTTATACATTAACACTTAAACGTTAAAATTCAAAATTTAATTAATTAATCACTTATCTTTAATCCAAATTCAAACCTTAACTTTACGTTCAAAATCTTAATTTCAAAAATTTAATTAATCTAATTAATTTTGAAAATTTAATAACTTAATTAATCAATTTTTGAAAATTTAATAACTTAATTTAACTTAATTAATCTAATCAATTTAAATAATCTAATTAATTTCAAAAATTTAATTAATCTAATTAATCTCGAAAATTTAATAACTTAATTAATATCAAATTAATTTCAAAAATTTTAAATAAAACTTTACCTTAAAACTTAATTAATCCTAAAGACTTAATTAATTTTTAACACTTATTAACTAATTTTAAAAAAAAATGTTATCTGCGTCATCAAGTCGACTAAGAACCAACTGAGTCGACCTGAACAATAAAGTCGACTCACAACCAATATGAGTCGACTTGATAAAAGGCGGTGGCAAATCCCGCCAAAACGCAGCTGGAGTCGACCTGAACATAATTGAGTCGACTCCAACCGACATTCGAGTCGACCTGACTACATTGGAGTCGACTCGAGCGAACGAATATATTACCCGCAGACCCACAGCGGCGAAAAACTCCAAAACTCCACTTTTTCCTTTGATTTTTTCATTTTTCGCGCCATTAAAAGCTCCATAGTCGTTAAAGAAGCCTCACAAACGTCAACATGCCCAAGTAATCCTTTAAACTTTTCTCCTTTTAATCTTCATTTAATTTTCCTTGATCATTTCATTAATCTTGTTATTAATACCTGTACTTTAGACGAGCTAGGAGAGTTAGAGAGGCTGCCCCCACAAGGACCCCCTCGACAGATCCTAGGTTTCCCACCGAGGAGCATAGGACTCGATTTACTGAGATTACCTATATGGTACAGTCCTGCAGATTGATAGACAGGGAGTTTTTCCGACGTTCCTGTCCACTCACTATAGAGATCATTACCCACTACCATCTCGATCGCTTAGTCTATTATACCACCGCTGTGAACTCCACCCTCTGTTCTGAATTTTATAACAAGTTAGAGTATTTAGATAACCAGACCTTCACCACCCGTGTTGGTCAGAGAGATCTGACCATCACACCAGCCATGATTTCCATATTTTTAGGTTTCTGTCCGTCCCAGTCGACCTTTCTTGTGTACCCACACACCAGCTTACCTTTTGCAGAGCCTTATGCTCACATCACACTTGATGTATTGCATACCTATTTTTTCCAGGAGGCTCGTGACCCTACCGTAGAGAACTTTTCCTTCCTTAGGCTTAGAGTACAGGACTATGTCCTGTACAGAGTGATAGTGAACTGTGTTTTTCCCCTCACCACTAGGAATGTCACAGTGATGAGACCCTATCATAGCTTTCTCCTTTATGCCCTTATCCATAGACTAGACTTAGATTTAGGTCTTTTGATTTTCCACACCATTGTCTATGCCTCTTCCATAGTGACTAGTAGACGTGTGCATATGCTCTACTGTCACATTGTGACTGGTCTACTTAGTTTCTTGGGGGTAGACACCACTGTTGGTGAGATTCTACCCCAGGGTGATTTTGACTGTATAGGTCATAGGCAGATCTCCTTAGGTGGTGTAGTCATGGATGACGAGGGGGTACTTTCTTGGAGGCAGCCTCATCCTCAGCCTCAGCCATAGGAGCAGCCACCAGCTGATGCAGCAGAGGCAGCTGATGCAGCTGATGACATAGGCATGGGGGCTGCTGATCTAGAGGAGCTTTTTGGACTTCCTCCAGCCCTCACTTCTGAGGAGAGACTCACTAGGATGGAGGCTCAGCTAGACACTCAGGGGGCGAGCATTGCTAGATTAGAGTAGGGGATGGCTGAGATACTGCAGATTCTTAGAGCCATGCAGCCACCACCTCAGCAGCCGCCACCTCAGCAGCCACCACCTTCCCAGTCACCACCGCAGTAGCCACCAGCATCTTAGTTTACTTTTTCATTATACATTTTGTATATCGAATCCTTATGATCGAAATTTTGATATGAACTTAGATCTTATGTGCTTCTTTCCATAGAACTTTATTTCCATATATGTTTCATAGATTAGTGAAAATGTTTTCAAAAATTCATTCATGCTTTTCAATCTATTATAAATAGTTTTCAAAAATGTTTTCAAAACTTTTTATAATTTTGAAAATCTATTTTCCTTTTAAACTTTGTTTTTCAAATCTAACTTAAAGACTGTTTTTAGCCTTAGCATAGATTTGAAATCCCTAGAAAGCATGATCCTATAGATTTAGGTGGACATCTCACAAAGCACCTAGTTACCTTGTTTGTGATTGCCAAACTTAGAAAGGTGTGAGATGACTAGGAATCTAGTCTATGTATACATAGATGCTTCAATCAATGCATCGAACCTTTACTTAGACTTTAAACATACATTAATCAAGTTAAATAAAGAGCAGCCTCGCTCTGATACACTTAAACTTGGCTGACTGAGTCAAACTACTACTTTCTAGTAGTTAGCTACAACTCAAGTTGGACATGTGCCCCTCAGGAAAATTTTTTATCTAAGTATTTTTTCTAAATAAGCCTGCACTCAAACCCGTAGGAATTATTTTTGATTATGTCAAAGGGGGAGAGATAATTGGGAAATTTTCAAGTTAAGCACCTTTCAAAAATTTTGAAATATTTTTGAAACCAAGCTATGTTTTAGGGGGAGAAATAATAACTTGAAACTTACAAAGGATCTTTTCAGGGGGATATTGAATTAAGGGGGAGTCTATCACTTGCACATATTTTAAACTTCATCTTTGAAATATGCAATGACTCCTTAACTTACACTTGCATAGATGCTAAACTTTATCCATATTTAATGCAATTGTGTTAAGTTATGCATATGTTTAACTTAACTTGAAACTAAGTTGCCATAATCAAAAAGGGGGAGATTGTTGGTGCAAGGTGCACCCAATGATCGAACCTTGGTTTTGATAATGCCACTAGGTTCAAGTTAAATATGTGTTGAACTGATATTGTAAAATACCGAAAATTAGGGATTTATTATAAATAAATTATAATTTAATTATGGGAGATTAAGTAGGTTATTTGAGGGGTTAACCGAAATAAATCCTTAATGGGCTAATAAAGGAATTAATAAATAAAATAAATGCGATGAGAAGATTCGTCTCGCAAAGACAAATCCAACGAAACTAGTTTGGGTCAAATCGGAGTTCGTTTGGTCAGCGAACCGAGCGAACCAAGTTTGAACCGGGTTGCTACAGTATCCGGTCCGGTTCACTCGTTATGTTAAAAACCCTAGGTTTAATTTAGCCGGTTTAGCCACTTAATTGCGTCGTTACTGTAGCTCCTCTTTAAAACACCGAGCGGAGTCCCTGTTCACCCTCTTCACGCGATCTTCTTCCCTTCCTCCGCGATCCACCGTTGCGCTGCCGCCGTCGCCGCAAGGAGAAGACGCCATAGCTAGGAGAGGACGCCGGACGCCCCTTTCTTCCCTTGCTTCTCCTCTTCTTGCCCTTTTGCTGCCGCCGCCCCCTCTGTTCTTCCTCATCGCGAGCCGCCGCAGAACCTTTGCTCGCCCTGCTCACCGACGCGCGAGTCTCTGCCGCTGTCACTGCCTCGCCGCCCTCGATTGCCAGAGAAGAAGAGAACGCCGGCGGTTGGAGTTGGATCGGTCAACGCGAGCAAGGGCAGGGACGCGATCCGAACCAGAGGAGAAGAAAAAGCTGATCGGTAAGTATAGCTTGACTTAGGGTTTGAGTTGAGGGTGGAATTAGACTGTGATGTTGATCGGTTGTGCCTCTCTACAGCTTGTTGAGGAGATTTGATCAATTTTTAGGTTTCAGCTGCAAGGAGGAAGAAGAAGAGGATTATGCTTCGGTTGATTGGATTTGGGCAGATTGGATAATTAAAGTAAGATTTATCAGTTTTGAATTAAGATTTGTTGATAAGATTGAGATTTGGCTTTAATTAGATAACAATTAGTGTTGGTTTGAGTTAGGATCGGTTGTGATCATAGCCGGTTGGTTGAATTAATGCTAGATCAGGAATTGATTGAGTTTGATGAATCAATTCCGTGGATGTTTGATCTGTTGGAAGATGAGGTTGTTGGAATGATTAGAATGAGATTAATTCTTGTTTAATTCATTTAATTAGGGTGATCTGTTTGCCACTGTTGGATTGATATTGGTGGTTCTTTTCCATCAATTAAGTTGGATGTTGAGGAAGCTACTGATGATTAGTTTATTTAATGTTGTAGAAATTGATTAGCTAATGTTGGATTGATTAGTATAATGGGTTAGGTTAGTTAGATTTAGCGAGTATTTTATTTCGTTGCTAAATTAAATGTATGGTTGAATTTAGGATTGTTGTATCTATTATTTTGCAGGACCTTGATTGGATTGGTCTTCTTTAACTCGGAGTGTAGTATTTCTAGAGGGTTCTTATTTTACCTTCGTCGTATTCAGGTGGGTACCCCTGTACTTGGTCAATACAGGATCTTCCTTTCAGTGCATGATTCACTTGTTATTATTATGTTTCATATTGACACTTCTCTCTCGGTTGCTATCCCTTTAGTTGATAGATATTGATACTTATCCTTGAAACTTGCTGTTTGATCTTGCTATGATCCATTTGATATCATGTTGGTACTTTTGTTCCCAGTAGAGTTTATCCTGTTAGTGCTCATCTGATTTATTGTTTATTACCGTTGTATGATCCTCACATGATCTATCCGTAGTTAGAAACTTTTAACTATGGTATCCTTGACCTTTGTAGACCTTTACTGATTCCTGTTGAGCATGCTGATTGATTTAGCTATTACATGTTGAGATGATCACCATGCATCCATGATAGTTGTAGTTGTTATTTGTTGGTGGATTTTACCTGCACCGTGTTGTGGTGCTATATAGGTAAGATGTTGCACTACAGTTGGGTGCACCAGGACTAGCTCTCTATGCTCTCCTGCCACACTGCCCGCTCCCCACCAGATGAGTGGTGGTTTGTTGTTGGAGCCTGTGCAGTATTCCTGTTGTGCGACCTCAGCTTCACTGTGCTCTGGGAGGGTGACTGGGGATGGTCCGCAGACAGTGACTTGCATTTGATTGCTATGCTTGCTTCTTATTGCATGCATTGTTGGTAGGTTATTATATAGTTTATTTTACTCACATGCTGATGTTTGTTGCACTTGTTTGCTATGATTGTTGCATTTGCGTGACATGTCATACATGATTACATGCATATGATCCCTATACCTATTGTTCAGTCTTATTACTTCTTGATTGCTTCAGTTGATACACTATATTCTGTTACCATCATGATTTATAATACCCGTTGATTCTTGTTATTTATGGTTGATTACTTATCTACCTTTTCTTATACATGTTTCCTTTTAGCCTGTGCACTCTTAGTATTCCTGTTGCCTTACCTGTTCATGCACTTCTATTCTGTACCCACTGGGCATCTGATGCTTACTACCCAGACCCTGAGGATTTCCTTGTTTCCTCCTCAGGTAGCAGATAGGTGAAAAGTACTTGGAGCTTGGAGAGCTGGCCGACTGATCCATCTCACACTAGAGGATATTATTTTTATGGTTTAGTTGTATGGTTTCTAGTACAGTTGTATACTTTTATGGTTTGACGTTCTGTTTTCGGGTAGTTTTGGAGTTTCAGAGTTATACTTGTTATGATGTGGTTTCTGCTTGCATTGTATTGTTTTCGCTTCGCATATTTTCTCTTGTCGTGAATGGTTTATTTCGGATTTTGACGTATGTGTATCCGTTTGTTAGTGTTGTGGCCGTGTGGCCTTCAATATTATATGTGATGCATGTGTTGTATGTTGAAGGACGTGTAGTCCTTATTCCAGCCGCCTGTGGCTGAGTATCATTGTTTGTATCAGGGAAAAATTGTCACAGTTACTGGGGAGATGCTGCCGAAATTTTTCGGACGGCCTCCCGGGGCGTGACAGATATGCCTTATCTAAGTATGAGCACAGGTTTGACTTAAGTCCTAGTACAGCTAGGCATTGGAAGTCTTGGCAGAGTCAGAGCTCCAGGTGATGTCTGGGCTGGTCAGGAGGACCGAGCCGCAGCAAAAGTCTGGACTGGTCAGGAGGACCAGGGTGCAGCAAAAGTCTGGGTCAGTCTGGAGGGCTGGACCGCAGCAAAGTCTGGGCTGGTCAGGAGGACCGAGCCACAGCACAAATCCTGGAAGCCGAGGACAGAGCCGAGCAAAAGTCCAACGAGTTTGGAGGACTCGGTTGGCATCAGGTAAATTCTCCTGAGAGGAGTGGGTGAGGACGCGTTCCTATAAGGAACAGTAGGCGTTGGTTAAACTCAGGGTTTCACTGGAAACCCGAAGTTAAGACTCAGAGTTAGTTTCACTAACTCAACACCTGTTTACTTTGCATGTTATTTGCCTGACTTGTATTGTAGGACGGAAAAACTGATCAGTAGTGAACTCCGGGCAAAAAGGCTGATTTTTGCCCTTGGAGTCAACTCGGGTGAAGCCTGAGTCGACTCAAGCTGAGTTAGCGTAATCCCGGAAGTCCGCTGGTCAGGATTCCGCCAAATCACACTGGAATCGACTCAGAGGTACTAGAGTCGACTTGAAGACTGGAGTCGACCCAAGGCGATCAGAGTCGACTCAGACGGGGAAATGGCAACCGCGGAGCAAAGAAGTCAAGATATCTGCCACGTCAGACTGGAGTCGACTCGGAACGGCGCAGACTTGGCAACAGAGGCTGATTTGGAATCTGACCGAGGACTAGAGTCGACTCAGTGAAAAGTTGAGTCGACTGAAGCAGGTTATATAAGCAGCACTCGACCAGCAGCTTGATTGAACTCACACGCTCCATCCTAAATCATTCTGCTACTAATACGACGGCTCTACGACACCCCGGCTTCATCATCTGAGTCGCCAAGCTACCAGAACGCCGAGCCTGCAACTACATC
The DNA here is from genome assembly GCF_044706935.1 of Curcuma longa. Lineage (NCBI taxonomy): Eukaryota > Viridiplantae > Streptophyta > Magnoliopsida > Zingiberales > Zingiberaceae > Curcuma > Curcuma longa. The sequence continues at coordinate 1,315,026 of NC_133869.1, forward strand.
TTCATCAGAAAGCGTCGGCACTCCGGACTTTTGGTAACTATAATTAATTACATATATATTTGTTACCATTCTTGTAATCGCTCTACTTGAGACCGTAAGGCTCAAGTATTTTAGTGGATTGCCCAAAGTAAACGGTCAAGGACTGTGGGCCTTGGAGTAGCAGCTTCGCGCTGTGAACCAAGTAAAAACTGAGCCTTTGTCTTCTTGTGTTTGCATCTTTTATTTTCGCTGTATAATCATTTTCGAAATAGTTGAAAAAGCATACGCGCTATTCACCCCCCCTCTAGCGCATTCTCGATCCTACATTTACTATAAATTTCTAATAATATGGATAATGTACAAGGAATTCTTACTTAGCAACTGCTTGAAGATCATGCCTTTGTCTGTCCCATCTCACAGCCTGGATCGAATAAACCGACATACGACAACAAACTAAAAGAAACAACGAAAAATCCAACGACAAATCCCGAAAAGACCGAACTTGCTCTGATACCATAAAATTGTCACGCCCCGAGAGGCGGTTGCTGAAAAATTTCGACAACCTCTCTTTCCTGTGACAATTCAATTTCCTAAATGCATTTTAACAGAAAGAGGCCACACGGCCATCTACAATCCAACACACATATACAAGGGCCCACACGGCCATAATTACATAATCACTACCATAATAAATCTAACGATAAACTCCAAAGCACCACACATCGAAAAGCAATTCAGAACTATACAACTGAATAAAATCCGATTCAACTATACAAAATACTCGAAAATCCAAGAAAAACATACGAAAGAAGACCGGCTCCGCCTTACTGTGAGATGGGGGCAGTCCGGCAGAACTCCAAGCTTCAAGCAATCCTTATCAACTACCTGAGGAGACAGAAAAACCCCAGGGTCTGGGTAGTGAGTATAAAAATACTCAGTGGGTACTAGAAAGAAAGTGTACAACATAATAAGGTATCAAACGAATATAGACATGGATGTCAAAAAGGTATACAGTTTCAATAAGATTTCAAAGTCAACATTCTATATACAACTACATGTATGTCATGTCATACAAAATGCAATAATTATATAACCACAAGTACATATCATATATCAACAAGTGCATAATCATATATCAACATGTGCATAATCATATATCAACATGTGCATCAACTTTAAATGCAGTAAACAAAATCAAATGCAAACATGGTCACTGTCTGCACTCGCCACCCCCAGTCACCCAACCCGTGCAGTGATCTGGGGCGCCAAACAGGACAACTGCACCCTCCAACAACAGACCACTACATGTGAGTGGGGAGGGGCAATCTTCAGGAGAGCTATCTAGCTGGTCCTGGTAGCACCCAACCCGTGTAGTGCTATAATGCTCTCACCCAACCCGTGCAATGAGAGTTAACAACATACTACAATGAATAGTTCAACAAATAACTACTACAATATCCAGGTATATGCAACGTCAATCATGATAAGTCAACATAACACATAATAATCAAAAAGACTGTATTGATGATAAGTAGATTATTTCAAGGTCAAAGGCAAGTGTCAACCACGAATCAAGCAACAAATGCAAAGAATATAGCAATAGGATAATTATGCACTACAAAGAGAAGACCTGTGTTGACCAAGCACGGGAGTACCCACCTGATTGACAAATCGTCGAAATAAGAATCTCTCCGCACCAATCAAGATCCTGAAATTTACAAATACAACACTACTAAGTATAATATTATATTAATTTCTATCAAGGAAAAGTCTTAGTTCATTCTAAGATTAATCTAACTCAATTAAACTCCCATTAACCTAAATTAACCCTTACTCCAAATCACTCATCATTGATTAATCTATATCAAATTCATCCCTTTAATTACATTAATCACCTATTAATTAATGAATCAAATTAGCTAATAATTAAATCTGTAATAAACTAGTTATAAATAATCCAATCAATTAATAACTTCTGTAATAAACTAGTTATAAGGAATCCAATCAATTAATAACTTAGTGACGGTACTTACTTTTACAAATATGTCATACTTAACTAATCCTTAGTATGGTGGTCCAGGAAGACAATTACACCTTAGTGAGTGTAGACAGAGTTCTCCTTTAGAGAGCAAGGGGAAACTCAAAAATTCCACTCGATCATGCTATTGATATAACATTGCGTTTACTGCTTCGCATGCTAACTAAAACTAAAAAAAATAAATATTAAATGCTACTGATTATGGGCCAGCCACTAACCTTAAACCAATTAGGACTCAAATCCAAAAAAAAAACCAATCCCGATCAACCCCAATCCCCAAATAAAAACCTAGCTCTAAAGATTCCAACCCAATCTCCATTTCATCGAAACAAAGCCGAACAAATCTATGAATCCCAACAATAATTCCAAACCCACCACAATTAAAAAGCTAATTAAATTGTTTACTTACCGATGGAGAAGGAAGCGGCCAAACCGTGAAGGAGAAAATTATTCGGGCAGCTTGAGGAAGAAGGAGAACGGCAACGAAGGTTGCTGCGGTGGCTGGCGGCGGCAATGCTGGTTCGCGGCGGCAGGGCAGTGACGATTGGAGCAGGAGGCGCTGGCTCTGGCAGCAGGCGACGGGCGGTGCTGGTTCAGGGCGGTGTCGGGTAGAGGAGGGGCAGAGCGGCGGCGGTTGAGGATGGCGTCAGTCGGAGGGAGGGAGAAGGGTGGCTAGGGTTTCGGCCTCTCCCTTCTCTCATACTCATTGCTGGCGCGAAGAAATCGGCGAAGGAATCGGCAACGGCGACGGCGTCCACGCGATCTTCACGCCAGGGAGAAGAAGTCGCGGCTTTGATTCGGCTCGGGTTGCGTGGGTCAGGCCGGGAGGAAAAGAAAGAAGCTCGGTTCACTTGAACCGGGTCTGGGCTTATTACTGTAGCAAACTAAGTTAATTTTGTTCGCTTGGTTCACTAACCAAACGAACTCCGATTTAATCCAAATCAATTTTGTTTGATTTGTCTTTGCGAGACGAATCTTTTCTAATATATTTTGTTTTGCCAAAACTCTGTTTCATTATGATCCAAATCAAATTGATTTAATTTGGTTCAATATTAATCTAATAATAATAATAATAATAAATTAATTAATTAATTAAAAAAAATTCTCGTATCTTACAAGCTCAACCTTAGTTAACCAACCAAATCCATTTGGGTTCAACCCTAATTTGATTCAAATTTAGGTTATCCATAACCTAATTGATCTTATTATTTAACAATTAATCAAATCTTAACCTAACTCTTAACCTAAACCAAAGTTAGTTTAACTCTATCCAAGTAATCTAACTCATGTCAGATTAAGCTAACCCACATTAGGTTACCAGATATTAACATAACCGAAAACTAATCATAGTTGATTAGATTCAAGTTTAGGTTATCAATGATAACCTTCTGATCAAAATATCTTCATTAACAACTAACCTGAGTTAATCATCATCTAATTCCATTAAATCATGTTAGTCGAACACGAGTCAAACTCATTTCAATTGATCTTCAACCAAATATAAACCAACTGATCAAGTTAACTTGATACGAGTTAGTTTAAACTCAAGCTAAGGATCAACTACAGTTTCACTGGTCCAACCTAAACTAACCAAATCATATCTTTGGTGAAACAGTAATTCAAGGTTCCAATTAATTCAAATTTAAGTTACCTTTACCATCAATTGAAACCTAATTCAAGTTAAATCATAATTAAGCTTAATCTAATCCCTTAGATTAGATTTAAGCTCAACCAACTCAACCAGATCTTGGCTGAGCCGAAATCCCCGTGATCCCAACCTAAACTAAAACAGAAATAACCAAACCATTCATCTCTGATTTATTAATTAAATGATTAAGAATCAATCCTTTAAAACAAGGATTAACTAGAGCAATGATCTAAGCAAGGGGCTTACCTCAATCAGATCTGATCGTGACCTAGATCTCCTCTTCCCTTACTGCCGTAACCCCCTCAATTCCGATCAGATCAGCTCTTGATCAATATCCGTATCAACCACTATGAATTAATAAAACAGTAACCTTCTTATCAGATTACTACCTACTAAAATCGAAAACTAATCAAGATAATCTTAAACAGATCCAAGATTTTACCTCAAATCAATATTGATCAAGCCCTAGTTTTAGAAACCGGCTTGATTCCCAGCCCAACTCTGATCACCTCTTCTTCTTCCTGCTTTCAACCGAAACCCAATTGAACAGTAACTCATTAACAGAGCCAATACCTGATCAATCCAATTCAAACAACCAAGAAGGAATCTCACCTCTTATCTGATTCGATCGTGCCCTAATTTAGCCTTGATCAAGTTCCGATTCCTCCTCTTCTTCTTCTTCTTCACTCGTAGCTGAAACAAGGACAACCCATCGGATTTCCCAAATCAAACTCTGAAATCCTAAAGAATGATAGAATTGAGATCAAGAAACCTTAAGAATCAAGATCTTACATCCTAAGAAGCCCTAGATCCGCTCGATCAAACCCCAACGAATCGGCGATCAAAACCCATCGTTCACCCCGTCTGTGTGAGGCATCGCCGGACCGAAGAGCTGCTGTCATCGGTTGCAAATGGAGAAGAGAAGGGAATTGAGTGCAGGGAGGAGGGTGGAGCCGATAGATTCTTCTCCACGCGGTGGCATCGATCCTTTCTTCTCCGGCGACGGGAGATGGCGAGGCAGGTGCGGCGGCCTCTTCTCCACGTGGTGGCAGCGGCAACGAGCTTCAGGCGTCACCGTTGGCGACGACTGGGTGGAGAAACCGTCGGTCGTCGGCGGCTGGCTCGCGAGGAAGAGAAGGGAAGGAGGATGGTCTCGAGCCAATCGGGAGAAGAAACGAGGAGGGAAGGCGCTATTTCACGTTTTAACGAGGAATCACAGTAACTTGAACCGGGTTTGAGCTAAACCGGTTTAAAGCCTAGGTTTTTACCGTAACCATTGAACCAGTTACTGTAACGAACCTGGTTCAATCATGGTTCGCTTAGTTCACTGACCAAACGACCTTCGATTTGACCCAAATCAGTTTTGTTCAATTTGTCTTCGCAAGACGAATCTTTTAATCCCTTTTATTTTGTCAAAACCTCTTCCATTATGAACCAAACCAAGTTAGTTCAATTTGGTTCAAAACCGGTTCATTTGGTTCACCAACCAAATGACCTCTGATTTGAACGAAACCACTTTCGTTCATTTTGTCTTTTTAGGACGGATTTATTCCCTTCCATTAATAAAATTTCTAATCATACCCAATTAGGATTAAATTATTTACAATTTAACCCTTAAAAGTTTTGGTATTTT
>NC_133869.1:1320423-1350019 GCF_044706935.1 Curcuma longa
CCAAGGTGAGGCGAGATGATAGTACATTAGGAAGACTTAGTCTAGGTAGTCAAGTGTGGTAAGGAGTACATTGCTTGGTCTGCATAGCTAAGTTAATTTAACTGAAGCTACCTCGCCACATCCTAGACTAGTTAGACCAATGTTTCTCAAGAAATTGATTAAGCACATAATTTCTTGAATCAGTTTTGTCTTAGAACGTGGTCGTTGTTTGGATACCCAAGAAGGCCCCTGTGCCTCGCCACTGCCTGAAAACTAATTTTTGAAATGTGGACTTAATTAATTGACTGTTAAACCTGAATCTAACATAAGGTCAAATTCATTAGAAATTAATTTAAATTTAATAAAGATAAAATTGACAACTCATCTCACAAAACCTATATGGTAACCCCTGTTTACCATGTACTGAGGCACTTAGAATGGGTGAGATGATAAGGACATTAAAGTACAAAGTTTTGAAAAATATTTTCAAAAATTATTATATATATATATTTTCATAAAAACTATTTTTGAAAATTGATATTTATTTGAGATTCTTGCTTGCTGGGTGTATATATAATATATTTTTTAAAACATTATATATTTGAAAACTTAGTTGACCAACACATCAGACATAAACCTTTAGGTCAACACTAAGTCTAAGTATCCTAAGACATATAGGTAGAAATTCCTTGTGGTTAACAAGGATTTTCTAAGAGAGTGTCTAGTTCAGGGGAGGTCACTTTTGAAAGACTTATATTTAAAAGACCTCTAAAAAACTAAGTTTAAACTTTTTAAAATTATTTTAAAAAATATTATTTTGAAAAATACTTTATAAATTATTCTTTTAACTTAGATTAACCCCTAAGACACATAGGAAGATTGCCTTGTACTCAATAAGGAGCCCTAAGGGAGTGTCAGATTTAGGGGGAGTCCAAGCTTAAAAGTTTAATTAATAGTCATATGTTGAAAATCACTTGCTCGAATTTGATTTAGATTAACCATTAAGACATTTAGGGAGTTTACCTTGTGGTCAACAAGGAGCCCTAAGGAAATGTCAGATTTAGGGGGAGATCTAAAATCAAAAGAGCAAAACTATTTTAAAATTTTTAAAAAAATCTTTTCAAAAATATTAATCTATTTACTCTACTTTGATTTAAACTAACCTCTAAGACACTTAGGGAGTTTGCCTTGTGGGTAATAAGGGGCCCTAGGAAAGTGTTAGATTTAGGGGGAGGTCAAAATCAAAGGAGTAAAATTATTTTCTTCTGAAACCTGTTTGAAAAATCTCTAAATTTTTTCAAAATTAATATATTCTTTTTGATTTAGGATAAAATCCTATGACACAAGGGGGAGTTTGCTTTGTGGTTAACAAAGGGCCCTGAGAACGTGTCTAGTTAAGGGGGAGATTCTAATTTAAAAAGGATAATAAATAATTTTTCAAAAACTATCTATCTTATACATATTTCTTTAAAAATTAGTATATTCTTTTTAATTTAGATCAAACCCTTAGACACACAGGGAGATTGCTTTGTGGTCAACAAAGAGTCCTAAAGAGTGTCTAGTTAAGGGAGAGATTCTAACTTAAAAAGACAATAACTACTTTTCAAAATCAAATATTTTAAAAATATTTTTTGAAAATCTATTTTTGAAAACACTTTTTAAAAAATCTATTTTTGAAATCACTTTGAAAATTCTATTTTAAAAATTTATTCCAAAATCACTTATTTCAATCTACTATTGTCATTCAAGAACTATCAAGACTTAGACATGACCATAGGTTTTGCCATTGTTGGTGCAAGAGAGAATGCACTTAACAAAATTTTGATATATTAAAAAGAATGGTTTTAATGTGTGAAAAGGGGGAGAAGGGACTTAAGTTAACCTGACCTATATTAACTTAAGAAATTATCAAACATCAAAAAGGGGGAGATTGTGAAGGGAGTCGCTCGGAAACCGTTTTGTTGATTTCCCCTGTGCAAAATTTTTTTTTGCACAAGAACGAAACTTTCCAAGCGGCCCCGCGAATCGCTAGCTACTTGTGTTTATTTTCAGGTTCCATACAAAGATAAAATACAACTAACTAATTTGCAGCGGAAGAAAACCTTAGTTGTACCTTTCACCTTTGGATTGTGTGGATAAAGATTGTACCCGAAGACCTCTTGATCTTCTGCCGTATCCCTCTAGCCTTCTTAGACGTCATGTGGGCGACGGTCTACCAAGATGTAATACACCCAAGCTTCTCTTCTTCTCTTCCTCTTCCTCTTCTTCTCTTCCTCTTCCTCTTCTTCCTTTTCTTCTTCTTCCTCTTCTCTTGGCCGCCGACCTTAGCAAGGGAAGGGAGGTATTGAGCCGGCCCTATCACAAGAGGAAAGCCAAGGAGGGGCGCCAGCCCTAGCTCAAGGGAAACGGCAAAGTGGGCACCGGCCCTAGCAAAAGGAGAGGAGGTATGGAGGGAGGTGGCGCCGGCTCTAGCAAGGAGGAGAGGCTAGGGTTGTGTTGTATATGTCACGACCCGGGAGACGGCCGTCCAAAAAATTTCGGCAGCATCTCCCATGTATCTATGACAATTCCCTGGATACATACACATATATAAGACCCACATGGCCAATCCATAACATGCTATGGATTTATCCAAAGAAATAAAAGTAAATGTGACCCACACGGTCACTCAACACATCCTACTATATATGCAATGCATCCACAAAATCACTAACGAATAAAACTCGTTAAAATCGATTATTACAGCGGAAACATAAAACTATAAAGAAAATCCACAGTAAGGATAAAACAAATACTTGTCGTGACATAGAAATCACCAAATCCAAAATACGGATACGAAAATGAACTCGAACTACAAGTATACAATCACCACACATCACCACACCGGCACCAAAACAGATACAATACCACGAATACACATAAATCAGAAATCTTTGCTGTGAGATAGCGTGACTGGCAGAATCTCCTCGGCATCAGCTGTAACCTCCTACCTGATATCTGGGAAGACAGAAAATCCCAGAGTCCAAATGGTGAGTACAAATATACTCAGTGGATAATCAGAAAGGAAATGCATGCTCAAAAAGGTAAATCATAATAGAGCAGGTATGAAAGAGGTATAATAGTAAGCAATAGGAGACTAGTGTAAGGAACAGTAACTCCTACAAGTATCATAAAAACAATGCTATATCTCAGGTACATATAGTAATCTATATGCATGATCATGTTATGCAATGCGTCAACCAAGTATCAATACAAGTGCACAATCACTTCATAATGTAATACACACACATACGGTCGCATGTATATAAATCTCATAATGCAAATGTGTGCATATGATGCATCAGCTTACACTCGCTCCAGCACTCATGTATATATGAGTCTGAGGGTGTACGACAATAACGAGTGGCTATGAATCCAGCACTACAATAAAGTAGCCCGGTAGCACCCTTAGTAGGTAGCCCCATCAGTAGCTACGTACAATACCTATGGTCAGTGCTATCCTCAAAGCTCGTCCAGAGTAAAGACTCTCGGCTGCGTACACTGCTGTACAGCCGGGCTACGTATAGGCCATATAGCCAGATCGAGTACCACCCCATCATAGTGTCGGGAACACGCCACTGACTCGGCTGTAGCGTACAATCAGCCATACACCCCTTCACCGTACCTGGTGAAATAGGATAATAACCACCTATATCACTATAGGCCAACTACCGGCATGATACACCCCTTCGGGATTTACAATCGAGCTCATACGTCATGATGACATGAGCAAGTCAGAACAATCATCCTCTACCATGTTAATTAACACCATGTTAATTAACATGCGTAGGTACTAAAGGAAAAACTCTACTGATCATAAATATCAAAATGATGATGATAATATAACGGAAATAGAAATAACCAATCTAATCACAATGATCTCAAGTATCAAGGTATCAACAGAACTGAAACTAAGGTCAAAGAAGTAAGGACAACCATGGATTCAATCAGAGTATCAAAAGAGTCTAATCTACCAGCAAGTATAGAAGATAAATATACTAATCAATAGAAATAGAAGGAAGCATGCACTGGAAATAAGAAATAGAACTGTATTGACTAAATACAGTAAACTATCCACCTTATACCGCACGTCGAATAGAACCTTCAGAAAAATATATCCTCGTATAGGATAAGATCCTATAATCGCTCAAGGTCCTGCAAAAGAGTAATAACAACTCTAAATGCAATGATACATCAAAGAAATCCTGATCAAACCAAGAAAACTCTAAGGGTTTCCTTAACCCTCTTTATCTAACCTTAACTCTGGTTAGACTAATCTAATCCTTAGGTCGATATTAACAAATGTTTAACCAATCAATTAATTAGTTGTATTAATCGAATCGATCAATACAACTAACCTCATGTTTAATCAAACCTAAGCTAATCAATCAATGTTAGGTTAGACTAATCCGATCTTTAGGTTGATACTAACAGTGATTAACTAATTAATTAATTAATTTTATTAATCAATTAATATAATTAATTTCCTATTTAATCAATCCTAAGTTAACCCACATTAGATTTAATAAGCATAACCTAATCAAACTAATCATGGTTAATTAGATCCTAGTTTAGGTTATCCATAACCTAATCTAAGGGATAAGCTCAACCTTAGTTAACCAACCAAATCCATTTGGGTTCAACCCTAATTTGATTCAAATTTAGGTTATCCATAACCTAATTGATCTTATTATTTAACAATTAATCAAATCTTAACCTAACTCTTAACCTAAACCAAAGTTAGTTTAACTCTATCCAAGTAATCTAACTCAGGTCAGATTAAGCTAACCCACATTAGGTTACTAGATATTAACATAACCGAAAACTAATCATAGTTGATTAGATTCAAGTTTAGGTTATCAATAATAACCTTCTGATCAAATTATCTTCATTAACAACTAACCTGAGTTAATCATCATCTAATTCCATTAAATCATGTTAGTCGAACACGAGTCAAACTCATTTCAATTGATCTTCAACTAAATCTAAACCAACTGATCAAGTTAACTTGATACGAGTTAGTTTAAACTCAAGCTAAGGATCAACTACAGTTTCACTGGTCCAACCTGAACTAACCAAATCATATCTTTACTTAAATAGTAATTCAAGGTTCCAATTAATTCAAATTCAAGTTAAATCATAATTAAGCTTAATCTAATCCCTTAGATTAGATTTAAGCTCAACCAACTCAACCAGATCTCGACTGAGCCAAAATCCCCGTGATCCCAACCTAAACTAAAACAGAAATAACCAAACCATTCATCTCTGATTTATTAATTAAATGATTAAGAATCAATCCTTTAAAACAAGGATTAACTAGAGCAATGATCTAAGCAAGGGGTTTACCTCAATCAGATCTGATCGTGACCTAGATCTCCTCTTCCCTTACTGCCGTAACCCCCTCAATTCCGATCAGATCAGCTCTTGATCAATATCCGTATCAACCACTATGAATTAATAAAATAGTAACCTTCTTATCAGATTACTACCTACCAAAATTGAAAACTAATCAAGATAATCTTAAACAGATCCAAGATTTTACCTCAAATCAATATTGATCAAGCCCTAGTTTTAGAAACCGACTTGATTCCCAGCCCAACTCCGATCACCTCTTCTTCTTCCTGCTTTCAACCGAAACCCAATTGAACAGTAACTCATTAACAGAGCCAATACCTAATCAATCCAACTCAAACAACGAAGAAGGAATCTCACCTCTTATCTGATTCGATCATGCCCTAATTTAGCCTTGATCAAGTTCCGATTCCTCCTCTTCTTCTTCTTTTTCACTCGCAGCTGAAACAAGGACAACCCACCGGATTTCCCAAATCAAACTCTGAAATCCTAAAGAATCATAGAATTGAGATCAAGAAACCTTAAGAATCAAGATCTTACCTCCTAAGAAGCCCTAGATCCGCTCGATCAAACCCCAACGAACCGGCGATCAAAACCCGTCGTTCACCCCGTCTGCGTGAGGCATCGCCGGACCGAAGAGCTGCTGTCGTCGGTTGCAAATGGACAAGAGAAGGGAGTCGAGCGCAGGGAGGAGGGTGGAGCCGATAGATTCTTCTCCACGCGGTGGCGTCGATCCTTTCTTCTCCGGCGATGGGAGATGGCGAGGCAGGTGCAGCGGCCTCTTCTCCACGTGGTGGCAGCGACAACGAGCTTCAGGCATCACCGTCGGTGCCGGCTGGGTGGAGAAATCGTCGGTCGTCGGCAGCTGGCTCGCGAGGTAGAGAAGGGAAGGAGGATGGTCTCGAGCCGATCGGGAGAAGAAAAGAGGAGGGAAGGCGCGATTTCACATTTTAACGATGAATCACAGTAACTTGAATCGGGTTTGAGCTAAACCGGTTTAAAGCCTAGGTTTTTACCGTAATCATTGAACCAGTTACTATAACGAACCTGTTTCAATCTTGGTTCGCTTGGTTCACTAACCAATCGACCTTCGATTTGACCCAAACTAGTTTTGTTCAATTCGTCTTCGCAATACGAATCTTTTCATCCCTTTTATTTTGTCAAAACCTCTTCCATTACGAACCAAACCAAGTTGGTTCAATTTGGTTCAAAACCGGTTCATTTGGTTCACCAACCAAATGACCTCTGATTTGAACAAAACCACTTTCGTTCATTTCGTCTTCATAAGACGAATTTATTCCCTTCCATTAATAAAATTTCTAATCATACCCAATTAGGATTAAATTATTTACAATTTAACCCTTAAAAGTTTTGGTATTTTATATTCTCCCCCACTAACAAAAATTTGGTCCCCAAATTTGTTAACTTCATACTATAGTGCAAAAGTACCATAGTAATATGTTCTCATTTCCACTCACGAAGAGCGTCTCAGGTCTCGATACATACGAGTACCACCCGGATGTATCGCAAACCTAGGATGGTGTGCATCCTATAATAACTCCTTTCTCTTTAGATGCTCTAGAGCACACAGTCGTCCTCGAAATCGAAGAACTCCATCTGTATCGCAAGAAAACCCTAGCTGTAGTCCGGAATCCGCTCTGCTACAGATGAACTGGAAGTGCTGATCGCTAGCCTGTGCTGACTTAATCTTCTCTACTAATGCTGACTGAGCAACCATCGAAACCAGAATACCTCGCTGAGTCTGACTATGCTCCACAAGTCCCAAATCAGAAAACTATCGAACTAAATCAGTAATGACTACCAACTGAGATAACCAAAGAAGATCAATACTGTATAGCAGGTATAGGAATCATGTGAATACATGTAATGTATGTCATATCATACAATGCATCAGTCATATATCAATGATACTGTAAACAACAATGCAGTGTAATACAATTGCATGGTAGCACCCACACAGGCAGTGCTAAAATGATATGATGATCGCACCCACACAGGCAGTGCATGGCACCCACACAAGCAGTGCTAAAATGATAAAATGATCGCACCCACACAGGCAGTGCGTAGCACCCACACAGGCAGTGCTATAATGATATAATGATCGCACCCACACAGGCAGTGCGTAGCACCCACACACAGTGCGTAGCACCCACACAGGCAGTGCTATAATGATAAAATAATCGAGACTATACTATCAATGGATGGACAAGTCCAAGGTCCACCAACAGGCATCAAGCAACGAATAATAGAAGGTATCAACTAGGTAGATAACCTAGGTAAACTACCTATTATCACTGCTAGATCAACCATATAGGTCAACTACAAGAACCCACTACCAGGTATCACAGATCAATAATAAGATCAAGGTATCAGCATGTACAACATAACTGAAACCATATCCAAAATAACTGATCTATTAACTTGCTATGCTTCCTCTCGTGTGGTAGCATAGACACGACCAACCTATGTGTTGGACGACTACTGTGTAACTGGCTGAGCAATAGAATGCCTCTACTCTGTCAGAATCTGACTCGGAGGTGCTGAACGAGATGTCATCTGTAACCTCTCTGACTGAAACTGACTCTGAGGTACTGAACGAGATGTCAAACCTCTCTGACTGAAACTGATTCTGACCTCTCTGACTGAAACTGATTCTGAGGTACTGAACAAAATGTCAAACCTCTCTGACTGAAACTGATTCTGACCTCTGACTGAGATTGACTCTGAAGTCCAGACATCGTCTGCTAAATATAATAAGGAAATGCACTGAAGGAGTGTGCTGTGCTACTGCTGCTAATGGAATCACTAAATAACGTATCTCTGACTGTGGAGCTGCTGACAATACTTATGACTGATGTACCGCTGATAAATACTGTTATGGAAGATATTGCGTCACAAAACTAGTGGTGTTTGTTGGGATGTATACCAGAATCCTAGCTATGTAAATGAAAAACATTCTGAAATGAGAATTACTGTTGGTCAATGTTTGCATTTAGTTTTTATGCAAGTGTCCATTTAATCTATATTGTAGATAACATGGTGTGCGGAGTCACACACAGAAGACCATGTTATCAGTCCCTTGTAGATTATAAACAGTGTTCACAACCAAGATGGATTGGACAAACCATTGGACTGGTTGTAGTGTAATTTGGTCTTGGTCTGTCTTGACCATAGAATTACACTAGTACACTTAGTGTGTATTGAGCAGGACCACCTGAGGATTGTTCGATTTGTACTGACTATATAATCGAACTAAACCTCTGTTACTATCGATGTACATGCTCTTAATCCCAATATAATAACAAAACACATGTACTTAGTATATACTTCTTTGATTCATCAACGGGTGAGATTTAGAGCGATAGATCAAAAGGCCCGATGAGTTGGGAAGTAGTATTATGTACATGGTGTGTTGTTGATTATAGAAGGAAACTGTGTCCTATAATCTAGGTTGATGATGTCCCCTTGAGGAGCTCATAAAGGATTATCATGTAAGCCCTGCAGGCAGACTTAGTTCTACATGATAACAAAGGTTGAGTGGTACTACTCTTGGATTAGAAGTTGATTAAATTCGAGTTGTCAGTAACTCATTTAATCGACGGACATACGATATCTTAAACACAGGGAGATTAATGTACTTGTAGTAAGAAGGAGCCCATAATATAATATGGGATTGGTGCGGTAGTGCAATAATAACTCTCTAGTGGAATGAGTTATTATTGATGGACTTAAGCTGTGTGTTCGGTGAAGAACATGGGAAGCTTAAGCCCATCGGGAGGCCAAAACCAATTCCTCCTCGAGGTCCCTACTGTAGCCTCTGGAAATCCTCAAATCCACCTTAGGAAGAATTCATGGAGACCTTCGGAAGAATTCTTGAAGACCTCTCGGAGACCTTCGGAAGAATTCTTGAAGACCTCAGAAGACCTTGGAAGACCTCCGGTTGAATTCTGAAAGAATTCTGAAAAGAATTCTGTGAGAAATTTCGGATAGGAAATTTTATTTATAAAAGAAAATTTCTGGAATTTTATTTAGAATTTTTCTGGGAAAAATTCGGATAAGAAAGAAATTTTTTATAAGAATTTCCGCTAAGAAATTTCGTCTCTTCTCGTACAAAATTTTATTATAAAATTTTGTAAATTAATTTTGTTAAATTAACAAAATATTAATTATGGAATCTTGCTAAATATTAGCAAGATATAATTAAAAAGATTTTGTTAAAGATAAGAACAAAATTAATAAGATGGAAGTTTATTAAAAAGATAACTAATCTTATCCATTGGATTTTATTAGATTTCTTTCTAATAAAATCTTATAAAAAGATTTATTCAAAATTATTTCTCCTCCTCTAGGGCCGGCGGCACTAAAGACTCCTCCCCCTTTCTTTTGTTGCCGCCCACCACCTCTCCTTTCTTCTTCTTCTAGGGCCGGCGCCCCTTGCTTCCTCTTCCTCTCTAAGGGGCGGC
This sequence comes from Curcuma longa, assembly GCF_044706935.1. Taxonomy (NCBI): domain Eukaryota; kingdom Viridiplantae; phylum Streptophyta; class Magnoliopsida; order Zingiberales; family Zingiberaceae; genus Curcuma; species Curcuma longa. The sequence continues at coordinate 1,330,278 of NC_133869.1, forward strand.
AATTCCTTGCCTTTCCCTTGCTTCATTTATGGCCGGTTTTCCTAGCTTCTCCTTGCTTAAGAACCGGCAGCCAAAAGAAGAAGAACAAGAAGAACAAGAAGAAAGGAATGGAGAGTTCTTATTCCTTTCCTAGTTCGCTATCGGAGAAGAGTTTTGGTGGAGATATCTCGAAGGACCGTTGCCCACACTGATGGAAAACACTTGGAAAACCCGTTCCGGTGAATTCTTGCAGAATAAAAATTTTCCCGAAACGGATTTAAGTTGCCCTCAGAGTTAATCAAACCAAGGTTTGATCAACGCATTAAGATCATTGGGCTCTTGTGTTTGGTTTACAGGATCCAGGATAAAAGGAATAATTTAATTATAGCGGAAATCTTAAATTATGTACCTTTTCTTCGGGATGCCAAGAAGGAGGTGATGACCCCTTGATCTTCTGTTGTATGTCCTCTCCTCTTCTCGAACGTTGTGTGGGCAACGGTCCTTCGAGAATACTCCACCAAAAACCTTCTCTTGCGATGGCAAGAAAAACTAGAACCTCTCCTTTCTTCTTCTTTCTTCTCTTTTGGCTTCTTTCCTTTCTTTTACTTCTCTTGGCCGCCGGCCCTAGCAAGACTTAAGAGTATTGTGTGCCGGCCCTAGTAGAGGTAAAGGATAGGAACCGAAGCTTGCAAGGAGAGGAAGAAGCACAAAGGGCGCCAACCCTAGAAAGGAGAAAAGGAGGAAGTGTGGTTGGCGGCAACAAAAAAAGAAGAGGTTTCCTTCTTTTGTACCGCCGGCCCTAGGGGAGGAGAAAACCAAAATTGTGTGTCTCATCACCTCCTCTAAACCCTCCTTTATATAACTAAGCCATCATGGAAGTTTAAGAAAGATTCTAATAATTTTTCTTATCCAGATTCAGTTAGAAAAGTTCTAATAGAATCTTTAAGAAAAATTTATAAGAAACAATCTAATAAGCTTATCTTATCTAGATTTATTTTAGAAATAAATCTCTTATAAGATTTTATTAGAAAGAATCTAATAATCTTATCTTACCTAGATTTATTTTAAATCTTTTTTATAAGATTTATTAGAAAGAAATAAATCTTATTTTTTATAAGATTTTATTAGAAAGAATCTAATAATCTTATCTTATCTAGATTTATTTAGAATAAATCTTTTTATAAGATTTTATTAGAAAGAATCTAATAATCATATCTTATCTAGATTTATTAGAAAGAATTTAATAAAATCTAGATTTTTTTAAATCTTTTTATAAAATTTTATTAGAAATAAATCTAATAAAATCCAATGGATAAGATTAGTTATCTTTTTAATAAACTTCCATTCTATTAATTTTGTTCTTATCTTTAACAAAATCTTTTAATTATATCTTGCTAATATTTAGCAAGATTCCATAATTAATATTTTGTTAATTTAACAAAATTAATTTACAAAATTTTATAATAAAATTTTGTACGAGAAGAGACGAAATTTCTTAGCGGAAATTCTTATAAAAAATTTCTTTCTTATCCGAATTTTTCCCAGAAAAATTTTAAATAAAATTCCAGAAATTTTCTTTTTTAAAATTTCCTATCCTAAATTTCTCACAGAATTCTTTTCAGAATTCTTTCAGAATTCATCCGGATGTCTTCCAAGGTTTTCTGAGGTCTTCAAGAATTCTTCCGAAGGTCTCCGAGAGGTCATCAAGAATTATTCCGAAGGTCTCCATGAATTCTTCCTAAGGTGGATTCGAGGATTTCCAGAGGCTACAGTAGGGACCTCGAGGAGGAATTGGTTTTGGCCTCCCGATGGGCTTAAGCTTCCCATGTTCCTCCTGAACACACAGCTTAAGTTTATCAATAATAACTCATTCCACTAGAGAGTTATTATTGCATTACCGAACCAATCCCATATTAAATTATGGGCTCCTTCTTACTACAAGTACATTAATCTCCCTGTGTTTAAGATATCGTATGTCCGTCGATTAAATGAGTTATTGACAACTCGAATTTAATCAACTTCTAATCCAAGAGTAGTACCACTCAACCTTTGTTATCATGTAGAACTAAGTCTGCCTGCAGGGCTTACATGATAATCCTTTATGAGCTCCTCAAGGGGACATCATCAACCTAGATTATAGGACACAGTTCTTGCGGGAGCTGTCAGACATCGTGTGGGCGACGATCTTCCAAGAATAAATCCACCCGTGACTTCTTCCTCTTCTTTCTTTCCTTCTTCTTCTTCTTCTCTTGGCCCCTAGCAAGATTGGAAGCTTGGGTCGCCGGCCCTAGCTCAAGGTGAGGGAGAGGAGGTGGCCGACCCTAACTCAAGGAAGAAGAGGTGTGGCCAGCCCTAGCATGAAGGAGAGGAAAGGGAGTGGTGGCCGGCCCTAAAAAGAAGGAGGACAGGTTAAGTTATGTCTAACCTTTTACCTCTTGTATTCCCCCTCTTTTATAGCCAAGCCATCTCAGAAATTTTAATAATTTTCCAACAGTTTCCTTAAATAGATTTTGATAGAACAAATCTAATAAAATCTTTAAGAATATTTGTTAGAAATAATCTGACAAATTTATCTTATCCAGATTCCAGATTTAAAATTAAAATCTCTTGATAAGATTTTGTCAGATTCTGACAAACTTATCTTATCCATATTCCAGATTTAAAATTAAAATCTCTTGATAAGATTTTGTCAGATTCTGACAAACTTATCTTATCCAGATTCCAGTTTTAAAATTAAAATCTCTTGATAAGATTTTGTCAGATTCTGACAATCTTATCTTATCCAGATTCCAAATTTAAAATTAAAATCTCTTGATAAGATTTTGTCAGATTCTTAAAATTTCCTTTCCTTGTTTGCGGAAGAAAAAATCGAACCAAGTTCTTATTCTTGCAGCCGGCCTTTAAGAATAAAACCGAACCAAATCTTTTATTCTTAAGTTGTAGTGGGCCCTAGCAAAAGAATAAAACCGAACCAAGTTCTAATTAAACCAAGTGGTAATTAAACCAAGTGGTAATTAAACCAAGTGGGTGGATATTATGGCTTCATTTAGAGGCTACAACAGGGACCACGAGGAGGAATTGGTTTTGGCCTTCCGATGAGCTAAGGCTTCCCGTGTTCGCCCCGAACACACAACCTTAGTCCATCAATAATAACTCATACCACTAAAGAGTTATTATCGAACTACCGCACCAATCCCATATTACAATATGGGCTCCTTCTTACCATGAGTACATTAACCTCCCTGTGTTTAAGATGTCGTATGTCCGTTAATTAATTGAATTACTGACAATTCAATTAAATTAACTTCTAAGTCCGAGAGTAGTACCACTCAACCTTATCATCATGAGGAACTTAATCCACCTGTAGGGTTTTAACATGATGATCCTTATGAGCTCCTCAAGGGGACATCATCAACCTATTTCTATAGGACACAGTTTCCTTCTATAATCAACAACACACCATATACATAACATTATTTCCCAACTCATCGGGCCTTTTGATTTAACGAGATAAATCTCACCCTTTGATGAATTAAAGAAATATATGCTAAGTATATGTGCTTGTTATTATATCCGGATTAAGAGGTTGTACTTCCATACTAACAGAGATCTAGTTCGATTATATAGTCAGTACAAATCGAACGACCTCAGTTGGTCCTACTCAATACACACAATGTGTACTAGTGTAATTTTATAGTTAAGATAAACTAATACCAAATTACACTACAACCGTCTCAATGGTTTGTCCCTATCCATTACGGTTGTGAGCACTTTTATAATTTATAAGGAACTGATAACATAATCTTCTGTGTGACACCACACACTATGTTATCTACAATATAAACTAAATGGACAACTGTATTTAACTAAAACACAGACTTTTGTCATAGGGAGTAGGTATGGCCTGTTGCTGATGTTGCAGTACATTTGACATAGAAGTCAAAATGTAACATCGCACCATCTCATCTGCCTTAACCCAATTCCTATGTCTCTCTATCTCCTCTTCACTAGAACCTACATTAGGCATGTTAGGACAGACCTTTAAAAAATACAAACTTGTATTCTTTAGCAGTTAAGACAATGTCCAAGTTCTATTTCCAATCTATATAGTTAGGACCAGTAAGTTTTTATTTTCTTTGAGTACAACGGGTAGTGGGTTAAAAACCATTCTGAAAGTCTTGAGAATCACATAAGTGAGATTTGGTCAAAACTTTAGAACTTTAAAATTATATTGATTCCTCAAACAATATAATTTAAGTTCACCAACACCTCAAACACCGGGAATTTAGTAAGCCACGATCGTGTGGACGTTTACTAATTCAAAGCATTTGTAAGAGGAGGTTTTACCCATTAATTTTACTATCTTGTCAACTTAACTTTATGACAAGTAAAATTAATAGTTGGTTAAACTTTGGCCACACAAAATAATAGCAGTGACTCCGATGGGGAGGATACTATTATATGTGTTCTAAGTGTACACCATTACTTGGTACTAAGTCCATCATTTAGGGTTGTATGCCACGTTCGTGTGGACGTATACACTCCTAAATAATTTCCTATAACCATCCTTAAGGAAGTTTGATCCAGTGATCCGCAAGCAAACTCATCCGATGGGGAGGAAGGCACTCAGAGCCAACACGCAAGTTTGAATGCATCACTATCAAACCAGTAATGGAGGCCGCGGGATTTTAAAAGAAATCCCTCTCCCACTTAGTTATTTGGATTTGAGGAATTTTAATTATGTATGCATATTTAATTATTCCAAAATTGGTTTCCAGGCTGTGGCGAGGCAATGGCCTTCTTCCCCAAAAGGCGCAAAGGCCTTAATGGGTTATTGGAGCAACAACCACTTCTAAGACAAAACCAATTAAGGACATCATTAAATTATGCATTCATAATTTCCCACTAAAACCCTTAGGTATTTTAATTATGTATACATATTAACTTGTTCAAAGAAATTGATTTCCAGGTCGTGGCGAGGCAATGGCCTTCTTCCCCAAAAGGCGCAAAGGCCTTAATGGGTTATTGGAGCAACAACCACTTCCTTAGACAAAATCAATTTTAAGAACTTATTAATAATGTACACATAATGACCCTCTAGACAAGTCCTTAAGGGTTTTACCTATGTTCTGGGTTTTACCTATGTAATTCTATGCATAAAGTAAACATATGCAATTACATAAAAAGAAAGACATTAAATAAAGAGCAGCATAAATAAAAGCAATAAAATATGGAAAAATAATTTTCCAACTATTATGGCCTTTTCCTTTATCCGCTGTTCTTCAAGAATCCTTCTTTTGACTTTGTCGCGTCTTCCTTGTTCCGCTGCGCATCCGGTTCCCACCACGCATGAAGACGTCGCCACAAAAATTGTACAGCCTCGACAAACCCGAGGGATCCACACATACACATCGCATTACAAAATTTTTCTAGGCCATAATAGTCGGAACCTAGGATGCCTGCAACCAAAGAGTTATCCTACTTGCACATCCTACTATTATTTGCCTAATTTTATAAAAGTGCATGCAAAACTGAAACCAAACACACAGAGCCCTTACCAATGCTCTGATACCATTGATGGGAAACGCTATGAAACCCGTTCCGGTAAATCTATACAGAATAAAAAAAATTTTCGGAAACGGAGTTAAGGTTGCCCTCAGAGTTAATCAAACCATGGTTTGATCAACGCATTAAGATCATCGGGCTCTTGTGTTTGGTTTACAGGATCCAGGATAAAGATACCAATTTAATTAAAGCGGAAACATTAAATCGGTGTACCTTTCTTCGGGATGCCTTGAAGGAGTGGATGACCCCTTAGTCTTCTGCTGTATGTCCTCTCCTCTTCTCGGACGTTGTGTGGGCAACGATCCTCCGAGAATACTCCACCAAAAGCTCTTCTTCAAAGTGGCAAACAATAAAGGAGAAAAGGCCCTCCTTTCTTCTTTCTTCTTGTTCTTCTTCCTTTCTTCTTCTTCTCTTGGCCGCCGGTCCTAGCAAAGGTTGTTTGGATTGCTGCACCGGCCACAAAAGAGGTAGAGAGGGAAGGCAGCCGAAGCTGCCCCTTAGAGAGGAAGAAGGACCAAGGGGCGCCGGCCCTAGAAGAAGAGGAGAGAGGAGATGTGGTGGGCGGCAACAAAAGAAATTCGTTTTCCTTGGTGCCGCCGGCCCTAGGGGGAGGAGAGAAATAATTTTGTGTAAAACAAGCCTCCTCTAACCCCTCCTTTATATAGCTAAGCCACCACGGAAGTTTAGAAAAATTCTAATAAATTTTCTTAAACCAATTCCAATAGAAAAGTTCTAAACGAATCTTTAAGAAAAAATTTATTAGAATCAATCTAATAAACTTATCTTATCTAGATTTATTCTAAAATAAATCTCTTATAAGATTTTATTAGAAAGAATCTAATAATCTTATCCAATCTAGATTTATTAAGAATAAATCTTTTTACAAGATTTTATTAGAAGAAATCTAATAAAATCCAATGGATAAGATTAGTTATCCTTTTTAATAAACTTCCATCTTATTAATTTTGTTCTTATCTTTAACAAAATCTTTTTAATTATATCTTGCTAATATTTAGCAAGATTCCATAATTAATATTTTGTTAATTTAACAAAATTAATTTACAAAATTTTATAATAAAATTTTGTACGAGAAGAGACGAAATTTCTTATCGGAAATTCTTATAAAAAATTTCTTTCTTATCCGAATTTTTCCCAGAAAAATTCTAAATAAAATTCCAGAAATTTTCTTTTATAAATTGAATTTCCTATCCGAAATTTCTCACAGAATTCTTTTCAGAATTCTTTCAGAATTCAACCGGAGGTCTTCCAAGGTCTTCTGAGGTCTTCAAGAATTCTTCCGAAGGTCTCCGAGAGGTCTTCAAGAATTCTTCCGAAGGTCTCCATGAATTCTTCCTAGGGTGGATTCGAGGATTTCTAGAGGCTACAGTAGGGACCTCGAGGAGGAATTGGTTTTGGCCTCCCGATGGGCTTAAGCTTCCCATGTTCTTCACCGAACACACAGCTTCAAGTCCATCAATAATAACTCATTCCACTAGAGAGTTATTATTGCACTACCGCACCAACCCCATATTATATTATGGGCTCCTTCTTACTACAAGTACATTAATCTCCCTGTGTTTAAGATATCGTATGTCCGTCGATTAAATGAGTTACTGACAACTCGAATTTAATCAACTTCTAATCCAAGAGTAGTACCACTCATCCTTTGTTATCATGCGGAACTAAGTCCACCTGCAGGGTTTACATGATAATCCTTTATGAGCTCCTCAAGGGGACATCATCAACCTAGATTATAGGACACAGTTTTCCTTCTATAATCAACAAGACACCATGCACATAATACTACTTCCCAACTCATCGGGCCTTTTGATCTATCGCTCTAGATCTCACCCGTTGATGAATCAAAGAGGTATATACTAAGTACATGTGTTTTGTTATTATATTAGGATTAAGAGCATGTACATCGATAGTAACAGAGGTTTAGTTCGATTATATAGTCAGTATAAATCGAACAATCCTCAGGTGGTCCTGCTCAATACACACTAAGTGTACTAGTGTAATTCTATGGTCAAGACAGACCAAGACCAAATTACACTACAACCAGTCCAATGGTTTGTCCAATCCATCTTGGTTGTGAACACTGTTTATAATCTACAAGGGACTGATAACATGGTCTTCTGTGTGTGACTCCGCACACCATGTCTATCTACAATATAGATTAAATGGACACTTGCATAAAAACTAAATGCAAACATTGACCAACAGTAATTCTCATTTCAGAATGTTTTTATTTACATAGATAGCTAGGATTCTGGTATACATCCCAACAGGGAGTCGCTCGGAAACCGTTCCGTTGATTTCCCTTGTACAAAAAAATTTTACAAGCAACGAAACTTTCCAAGCGGCCCCACGGATCGTTGGCCACTTGTGTTTGTTTCTCAGGTTCCATACAAAGGTAAAAATTACAACTAATTTGCAGCGGAAGTTAAAATTTAATTGTACCTTTCACCTTTGTATTGTTGGATGAAGGTTTTTGGTGAAAAACCTCTTGGTCTTCTCTTGTATTCCCTCTGGCCTTCTTGGACGTCGTGTGGGCGACGATCTTCCAAGATGCTAAATCCACCGGAGAGCTCTTCTTTTCCTTTCTTCCTTCGAGGCTTCTTCTTCTTCTTTCTTTCCTTCTTCTTCTCTTTCTTCTTCTCCTTCTTTGGCCGCCGGCCCTAGCAAGGGAGGGAAGCCTTGTGCGCCGGCCCTAGCTCAAGGGAGGAGAGGTGAAGAAGAAGAGGGCGCCGGCCCTAGGAAGTGGAGAAGAGGAGGAAGGGGAGAGGAGGTGGCCGGCCCTAGCTTGGAGGAAGGAAGTGCCGCCGGCCCTAGCTAAAAGAAGGAGGAGTTTGTGGATGTTTTCCTCTAGCAAAACTCTCCCCTTATATTAAGCCTCTTGAAAATATAGAAAGATTCTAATTTTCTTATCCATAGCAAATCTAAAAGAAAATTTTATTATAATTTTCTAATAACTTATCCTTATCCAAAGAATAAATCTTTGATAGAATCTAATTAGTTTCTTTCTAAATTTTCTTTAAGAAAAATTAATTAGAAATTATCTAATAAACTTATCTTATCTAGATTTATTTAAAATAAATCCCTTGATAAGATTTTATTAATTTCTAAATAATTTCTTTCTATAAAATTTATATGAAAAATTCATAATAAATTTTATCCACGGAAGAAAATTTAAAAGTTAATTCTTTCGGATTTTTCTTCTTAAAATAAGGTCTCCGAGAGGTCTTTTATTCTTAAGTTGTAGTGGGCCCTAGCAAAAGAATAAAACCGAACCAAGTTCTAATTAAACCAATTCTCCTTAAACCAAGTGGTAATTAAACCAAGTGGGTGGATATTAGGCACTATCTAGAGGCTACAAGAGGGACCACGAGGAGGAATTGGGTTTTGGTCTCCCGATGAGCTTAGGCTTCCCGTGTTCGCCCCGAACACACACCCTAAGTTCATCAATAATAGCTCATACCACTAAAGAGCTATTATTGCACTACCGCACCAATCCCATATTACATTATGGGCTCCTTCTTAGTATGAGTACATTCAACCTCCCTATGTTTAAGATATCGTATGTCCGTTAATTTAATCGAATTACTGACAATTCATTTAAATTAACTTCTAAGTCCGAGAGTAGTACCACTCAACCTTATCATCATGAGGAACTTAATCCACCTGCAGGGTTTTAACATGATGATCCTTATGAGCTCCTCAAGGGGACATCATCAACCTATTTCTATAGGACACAGTTTCCTTCTATAATCAACAACACACCATATACATAACATTATTTCCCAACTCATCGGGCCTTTTGATTTAACGAGATAAATCTCACCCTTTGATGAATTAAAGAAATATATGCTAAGTATATGTGCTTGTTATTATATAGGGATTAAGAGGTTGTACTTCCATACTAACAGAGATCTAGTTCGATTATGTAGTCAGTACAAATCGAACGACCTCAGTTGGTCCTACTCAATACACACAAAGTGTACTAGTGTAATTTTATAGTTAAGATAAACTAATACCAAATTACACTACAACCGTCTCAATGGTTTGTCCCTATCCATTACGGTTGTGAGCACTGTTTATAATTTATAAGGGACTGATAACATAATCTTCTGTGTGGCACCACACACTATGTTATCTACAATATAAATTAAACGGACAACTGTATTTAACTAAAACACAGACTTTTGACTAACTGTGATTCTCATTAGAATGAATTAAACTTTACAGATGTTCATACAAGCGCTCAGGCTTACAGTATACATCCCTACAATCTCCCACTTATACTTAAGACTGTGCTGTCATCCATGCTGCCATACATCTGATTCCCATCCCTTCAACATGCCGATCAAAAGCTTTCGCCAGAAGGGCCTTGGTGAAAGGATCTGCCAGGTTATCTGCTGATGTAATCTTGGCGACGACAACTTCTCCTCGTTTTACGATGTCTCGTATCAGGTGGTACTTGCGCTCTATGTGTTTACTCGCCTTATGGGCTCGTGGTTCCTTCGAGTTTGCAACTGCACCACTATTATCACAATAAATTGTGATAATCTTTGGCAAACCAGGAATCACATCTAAGTCCATCATGAAGTTCCTGAGCCATATAGCTTCTTTAGCTGCCTCAGAGGCTGCTACATACTTAGCTTCCATGGTGGAGTCCGAAACACATTTCTGCTTAACACTCCTCCATGATATGGCTCCTCCTCCTAAAGTAAACACAAACCCCGAGGTAGACTTACTGTTGTCCCTATCCGATTGGAAATCCGAATCCGTGTAACCCACAGGGAGTAAGTCGTCTGCCTGGTAAACCAGCATATAATCCCTAGTCCTTCTCAGGTACTTTAATATATGCTTTACCGCAGTCCAATGTCCCTGTCCTGGATTACTTTGATATCTGCTGACCATGCCCACGGCAAAACAGATATCCGGTCTCGTACATAGCATTGCGTACATGAGACTTCCTACTGCCGAAGCATAAGGAACCGTCTTCATCTCCTCCATCTCCTTTGATGTTTTAGGACACATCTCCTTAGATAGAGGCACTCCATGCCGAAAAGGTAAAAACCCTTTCTTGGAGTTCTGCATGCTAAACCGAGCTAGGATCGTATCTATATATGAAGCTTGGGATAGGCACAACATTCTTTTCTTGCGATCCCTTATTACTTTGATCCCAAGAATGTGTGCGCACTCTCCTAAGTCCTTCATATCAAACTGTTTAGACAACCATACCCTTACGTCTGACAACACTTTGACATTGTTGCCAATGAGCAAAATGTCGTCTACGTATAGTACAAGAAATACCACTACGCTTCCGCCACATTTCTTATACACACAAGACTCATCCGGACATTGAATAAATCCATATGACTGGATTACTTCATCAAACCGGATGTTCCAAGACCTTGAAGCTTGCTTCAGTCCATAAATCGACCGATTAAGCTTACACACTAGATGCTCTTTGCCCTTAGCAATGAATCCTTCTGGTTGCTTCATATAGATGTTTTCCTCAAGACTTCCATTAAGGAAAGCTGTCTTGACATCCATTTGCCAAACCTCATAGTCCATATGAGCAGCGATCGACAAAAGAATCCGAATAGACTTAAGCATGGCTACCGGCGAAAAGGTTTCCTCATAATCGATTCCCTCTTTCTGAGTATACCCCTTCGCAACAAGCCTAGCTTTGAAGGTTTCCACCTTCCCGTCTATTCCTCTTTTTCTTTTGAAGATCCATTTGCACCCAATGGCTTTTACACCATCCGGTGGTTCGACAAGCTTCCAGACTTGGTTAGAATCCATAGATTCTATCTCTGAATTCATCGCACTTTGCCAAGATACTGCATCTACATCTTGGAGTGCTTCATCGTATGTCAAGGGATCAGGTTCATGTTCACCAGGGACCAAGTCCGAAGACTCACCCAAAAACATGAATCTGTCGGGTTGCCTAGTAACCCTCCCACTACGACGAGGCTCTACTTGTGACTGTGTATTCCTAGTGACACGTTGTGCAGTTACCTGTGGTATCTCCTCTTGTACTTGTGGTACTAAGGTAGGGGACTCCTCTCTCACTTCCTCAAGAACTATCTTACTTGTGGGCTTGTGGTTCATGACATAGTCTTCTTCTAAAAATCGGGCATTGGTGCTAACAATGACCTTCTGATCTTTAGGACTATAAAATAAACCACCTTTCGTTCCCTTAGGATAACCCACAAACAGTCGCACTTCTGTACGTGACTCCAACTTATCAGCATCTCCTTTCAGCACATGTGCTGGACTACCCCAAATCCGAATGTGTCTTAGACTAGGCTTACGCCCAGTCCACAATTCTATGGGAGTAGAGGCTACTGCAAGTCAACTCGGGTTTGACCCGAGTTGAGTCGACTCACATGGAACTTGAGTCGACTGGCTCTTTAAGTTGACTCCGACTGAAGTTGAGTCGACTCACTCAGCAGATAACGCAGCCGCGGAGAAAAGATTATCAGTAAAATGCCACGTCATCTAGGAGTCGACTCAGGTCGAAGATCGAGTCGACTTGGAGACATAGTCACCGCGGAGGATGACGATCAAACAGATCTGAGTCTACTGGATGAACAGTTGAGTCGACTCAGAAGGGCTATAAAAGGAGGGTTCGACCAACAGCCAATACAACAGTTCCACGCCTCTATTCTCACAAGTGCTGCCACCGAACGCGAACGGGACCAGACGGTTGCTGCCGGGGAAGATCCAGGAGGAGTGCTCGGCGCTCAGGACGTCCAGATCGGCTGCTACAAATTGTTTGGTTTCTTTTATTTCAGTCTTACTTTCTACACTTAATTTATTATCTTTTATATTGGACTGTAAGACGGGTTTCTCCGCCTCCGAACAAGGTTCGGGAAGGAGACCATAGTGGACGGACGCCTGCCGTGCATAGGCCTTGGACGTACCAACCCTGGGGGGTTGGGAACCAAGTAAATCCGCGTGTCTTTCTGTTTTTGTTTTCTAATTTCCGCTGCTAAGTTTTTCAGTTAACGAAAGAATTATCACGAACGCCAACGCGCTATTCACCCCCCCTCTAGCGCGTAATCCGATCCTACAATTGGTATCAGAGCGAGGAGCGCTCTTGATTGGACTAACCGCCAAGGGAGCAAGACGACGAAGATGGAGGGGGAAAAAGGTAAGTTTTTAAATATTAATTTTAAATTTCATATAATTTGTTTTAAGTGCAGGGAGAGAGGGCACTACAAAAATAAGTGTCCTACTCGTAAAAATCGGACGGCACCACCGGCGGCAAAGGGGCAACCAATGCCAGGAGTCCGGAGAAACAAGGACCACATCAAATGCTTCAAGTGCCAGAAAAACGGCCATTACAAGAACCGGTGCTCGGAGAGGAAGACGGCGAAAAAGCTTTCTGAATTGGGGGAAGCTATTTTTCCGGTAAGTTCGCAAAATTATGAAAATACCCCTAGGTTGCATGATCATGCTAGAGTTAATTTTTCTACAAATTTAAATTTTTTGGATAATTTTGGAAATTTAGAAATTTTGAAAAATTCTAACTTAGATCTTAGAAAATTAAGGAAAATTTAAATAATTTAGAAAATTTAGAAAATTCAAACTCAAATTCAAATAAATTAAAAAATTCAAATATAGATCCTAAAATTAAGGAGAACTTTTCTAATCTAGATAATTTAAAAAATTTGAACAATTCAAACCCTAATTCAAATAAATTAAAAAATTCTAACCTAGATCCTAAAAATAAGGACACCTCATCCAACTTAGATAAATTAATTAATAAATCTGAATTAAATAATAATTTAACTAATTCAAATTTAACCAATTCAATTATTAATAATTCAAATTTAATTAATTTAGATTTATCTCAAATAAATAAAAAATTAGACCAAGTTTTTAACTCATCTAACCAAGATAATGATAAACTTAATGATTCAACTTTAATTAATTTAAAAATTCCGAAAATTATTAAAAATTCAAACGAACAAGATAAGAATGATAAAAATCAATATAAATTGAATAATTCAAATTTAATTAATAATTCGAAATTAAAAATTCATGATAATCCTAATAATAAGAAAAATTTAAATTTTAACAAGATAAATTCTAAAATTAATAATTTAATAAATAAAAATTCAAAATTAAATAATAAAATTAATTATAATTCTGTACCTCTTAATTATGACACATTAAATAACTCTACTATAAATCAAGAAAAGTTAAATTCAATAATAATTAGCTTATGTAAGAAAATAGCTAAGTCCGAAGACGTGGCTAAATCACTCCAAAAGAAGATAGGACTTCGGAAAAAGTAAACAAATAAATCAAATTAAATTAAAATTAAATTAAATTAAAATTAAAATTAAATTAAATTAAAAAATTAAAATTAAAATTAAATTAAATTAAAATTAAATTAAATTAAATTAAAATTAAATTAAATTAAATTAAAATTAAATTAAAATTAAATTAAATTCAAATTAAAATCAAATTAAATTCAAATTAAATTCAATTTAAAAATCATGAACTTAATAATAAATTACTTTTAATTATGAAACTAAATTAAAATATTACCAAATGAAACAATAACAATAAAATTCAAAGTGTGTCAAAGTGGGTTGACACGCTCGCGGGTCCACACGATATGTATCAAATCGAGAATTTGATACATTATTAGAAATTAATAAATTGACTGAATTGTTTGACTCATGCATACTTGCCATGACATGCATCCGCTTTATTTTAAAATGCATATACCATGCCATGTCATCATGTTTACTTAACGCTTAATCTAGAACGGTTAGTTAAGGACACATGAGTGATTGACACTTGCCAACATAGTACCAGGGTGGGGCGAGATGATAGTACGTCAGGAAAGCTAGATTAAGTGATCAAGAAGGGTAAGGAGTACCTGACTTGATTCACTAAGTCGAACCGAACTGACCGAAGCTACCTCGCCACATCCTAGACTAGTTAGACCAAGGGTTCTCAATAAATTGGTTAAGTCCATAATTTCCTGAATTGATTTTGTCTAGAAAGTGGTTGTTGTTCCAATAAGGCTTCGGCCAAAGAAGGCCTCTGTGCCTCGCCACGGCCTGGAAATCAGTTCTTGAAATGTGTACTTAATTGATTGACGGTTAAACCTGAATCTAACTCAAGGTCAAACATTTCATTAGAACTTAACTTAAACTTAACAAGATAAAATTGACAACTCATCTCACAGAACCTATAAGGTAACCCGTGTTTGCCATGTATTGAGGCACTTAGTACGGGTGAGATGATAAGGACATTAAAGTACAATGTTTTGAAAAAGGTTTTTAAAAAAAAATTATTATAAATATTTTAATAAAAACTATTTTTGAAAATTGATATTTCCTTGAGTTTCATGCTTGCTGGGTGTATCTATATTATAAATTTTCAAAACTCTATATCTTTGAAAAATTGGTTGACCAACACATTAGACACAAACCTTTAGGTCAACACTAAGTCAAAACCCTAAGACACATAGGCAGAAAATCCTTGTGGTCAACAAGGACGTCCTAAGAGAGTGTCTAGTTCAGGGGGAGGTCATTCTTGAAAGACTCATATTTTAAAAGACCTCTTAAAAACTAAGTTTAAAATTTTCAAAAATCATTTTGAAAAATCTTTTTGAAATCTATTTTATAATTGTTCTTTTAACTTGGAACAACTCCTAAAGACACATAGGGAGATTGACTTGTGGTCAACAAGCAGCCCTAAGGAAGTGTCAGATTTAGGGGGAGCCCAAGCTTAAAAGTTCAATTAATAATATCTTAAAAATCATTTGCTCCAATTGGATTTAGACTAACCTCTAAGACATTTAGGGAATTTACCTTGTGGTCAACAAGGAGCCCTAAGGAAATGTCAGATTTAGGGGGAGGTCTAAAATCAAAAAGAGCAAAACTATTTCCTTTAAAAATTTATTTTGAAAAATCTTTTGAAAAATATTTATTTACTCTATTTTGATTTAAACTGACCTCTAAGACACTTAGGGAGTTTGCCTTGTGGTTAACAAGGAGCCCTAGAAAAGTGTCAGATTTAGGGGGAGGTTAAAAATCAAAAGAGTAAAAATTATTTTCTTCCAGAACCTTTTTGAAAACCTCTAAATATTTTCAAAATTAATATATTCTTTTTGATTTAGGATCAAACCCTAAGACACACGGGGGAGTTTGCTTTGTGGTTAACAAAGGGCCCTGAGGACGTGTCTAGTTAAGGGGAGATTTTAATTTAAAAAGAATAATAACTAGTTTTTCAAAAATTATCTATCTTTTGAAAACACTTTTGAAAATCTCTTATTTTGAAAACACTCTTTGAAAACTATTTTCACAAAAACTTAGTCTTTGAAAAACAATTTAAACCTATTTTTGAAAATATTTTTAAAAATCTATTTTTGAAAAACACTATTTTTTCAATCTACTATGGTCTTTCAAGAATTATCAAGACTTAGACGTGACCATAGGCATTACCATTATTGTTGGTGCAAGAGAGAATGAGCTAAAATATTAAATCTTTTTGATGTATGAAAAGGTGGAGAAGGGACCTTAAGTTAATAATCTAGATTTCTCCCAGAAAATTAAACCCTGACCTATATTAACTTAAGAAATTGTCAAACATCAAAAAGGGGGAGATTGTTGGTGCAAGATGCACTAAGATCTTGCCTAGGGTTTCGATGTTTGACAATACACCTAAGGTCTGGTCAATTCGACCAAGGGTTGATCCAAACAGGACTTGATGTTTGGATGTGTGGAAGTGAATCAAGAAGTCCTAGTTGGTTATACTAGGCAGTGGAAGTCCTAATCTGGAAGATTGGGCAAGGGAAGTCCTGGTGAGTGAAGCTGGGCAAGGGAAAGTCCTAGTTGTAGGCTAGGCAAAGGGAAGTCCTGATTTGGAGGATCAGGCGGAAGTCTTGGCAGAGTCAAGTGCACCAGGTGAAGTCTGGGCTGGTCTAGGTGACCGAGTCGCAGCAGAAGTCTGGGCTGATCTAGGTGACCGAGTCGCAGCAGAAGTCTGGGCTGGTCTAGGTGACCGAGTCGCAGCAGAAGTTTGGGTTGGTTAGAGAGAACCGAACCGCAGCAAAAATCCTGGGGGGCGAAGACAGAGCCGAGCACAAGTCCAACAAGTCTGGAGGACTTGGTTGGCATGAATTCTCCAGAATGGAGTGGGTTAGACTAACCTAGGATTTCGGTAGAAATCTTAAGTTAGACAACCCACTAGGTAAGACTTTAGGTTGTCTTGTTTGCTTGCTTGTATGCTTATCTTGCAGGAACCAGGAGCTGGAAGCAAGAGGGAAAAGCAAAAGTAATGCAGACAAAGGCAATTGAACCAAGTCAACTCGAGTCAAACCCGAGTTGAGTCGACTCAATGGAACTTGAGTCGGCTGGCTCTTTAAGTCGACTCAGACTGAAGTTGAGTTGACTCAGGCTGATAACGCAGCCGCAGAAAAGATTATCGCAGTAAAATGCCACGTCATCCTGGAGTCGACTCAGGTCGAAGATCGAGTCGACTTGGAGACATGATAACAGGCGGAGGATAAAACGATCTGCCACAGATCTGGAGTCGACTGGATGAACAGTTGAGTCGACTCAGAAGGGCTATAAAAGGAGGCTTCGACCAGCAGCCAATACAACAGTTCCACGCCTCTATTCACACAAGTGCTGCCACCGAACGCGAACGGGACCAGACGGTTGCTGCTGGGGAAGATCCAGGAGGAGTGCGCGGCGCTCAGGACATCCAGAACGGCTGCTACAAATTGTTTGGTTTCTTTTATTTACTTACTTTCTGCACTTAATTTATTATCTTTTATATTGGACTGTAAGACGGGTTTCTCCGCCTCCGAACAAGGTTCGGGAAGGAGACCATAGTGGACGGACGCTGCCGTGCATAGGCCTTGGATATACCAACCCTGGGGGGTTGGGAACCAAGTAAATCCGCGTGTCTTTCTCTTTTTGTTTTCTAATTTCCGCTGCTAGTATTTTCAGTTTCGAAAGAATTGTCACGAACGCCAACGCGCTATTCACCCCCCCTCTAGCGCGAATCCGATCCTACAGCTACTGACTTAGAAGGGACCAGGTTCAAAATATATGCAGCTGTTTCCAAGGCATATCCCCAGAATGAACTTGGCAACTCTGAAAAACTCATCATCGACCTAACCATTTCCATAAGAGTCCTATTCCTTCGCTCAGCCACACCATTCTGTTGGGGTGTACCAGGTGCAGACAATTGGGATTGAATCCCAACCTATGATAAGTAGTCCCTAAATTCTCCTAAAAGGTATTCTCCACCACGATCAGACCGTAGTGTCTTGATACTTTTACCAAGATGTTTCTCCACATCAGCCTTGTATTTTTTGAACTTATCAAAGCATTCAGACTTGCGGCGCAACAAGTAAATGTATCCGTATCTTGAATAGTCGTCTATAAAAGAGACGAAATATTCAAAACCACCTCTTGCCTGGATAGACATAGGACCACACAAATCAGAGTGAACCAACTCTAATACTTCTTTGGCTCTATACCCCTTGTCCTTAAAAGGTCTCTTGGTCATTTTACCTTCCAAGCAAGACTCGCAGGTTGGAAAATTTTCCACCACTAATGAACCAAGAGGTCCATCAGTTATTAACCTTTGAATCCTACACATGTTAATATGACCTAACCTTAAGTGCCAAAGATAGGTTTGGTTCATTTGCGAAGGTTCTTTTCTCTTATTAGAGTTAGATGATGTGTTATTAGATTCTACTAGTTGCATTGTGGGAGTAATTGGATTTAAAGTATATAAATTGCCAACCAATGCACCAGAACAAATATTAACCCTATTTTTCTTGATAATAACATTATTATCAAAAGAAACAGAATATCCGTCCATATACAATTTAGAAACCGAAATTAAATTCTTTCTAAAAGTTGGTACATAAAGATAATTTCTTAAAATCAAAACTCTATTTCTATCAAAAGATAAATAGACGTCTCCCACTGCAACAGCTGCCACCTTTGTAGCATTGCCCATGTAGACGGTAATCTCCCCTTCACGCAGTCGTCGGGTTTCCTGGAACCCCTACAAAGTATTGCAGACATGATCAGTGGCTCCCATATCTGCACACCAGGTACTGGTAGATAGCACCGCTAAACATGTTTCAACAACCAGAGAATAGGATATACTTTGATTGTTCTTCTTCTTATGAGGACAGTCCACCTTCCAATGTCCAGACTGCTTGCATGTGAAGCACTTGCCCTTCGACTTCTTCACACCTGCCTATGGTCTTGTCCCTTGAGGTTGATTAACTTTCTTTGCTGGTCCAACTGGTTTCTTCTTCTTTTTCCTACCTTTTGGCTTAGAAGTAGATACCTTTTCAGCAACGTGAACTTGAGGATTTTGACGAAATAGTCCTTCTGCTGCCTGGAGTTCTGTCAAAAGTTCCTGCCAACGTATAATTACGTTTGTTCATATTGTAGTTCAGGCGGAACTGCTCAAAACTCTTAGGTATGTAATACCCAGATGATGAATGAATGGAAGCCAGGGATCCCCAAAGAATGATGATGATTATGTTTATCTATTAAGATATATATTATTCTTTCAAAAAGGCAACCAATTTATACATGTTATATGATTATGCATGCTTAAGTAAGTGTTAATGTTTCCATGCTATGCATGTTATGTTAGTTAAACATGTTAATGTTAAGGTGCCTGTTATGTTAAACATGTTGTGTTATGATTAATATGTTATGTTCTTACGTACGATGGATTTTGTGAGTAGGAAAGGAACTTACTAAGCTTTATGCTTATAGATACTTTCCTTATATTGCAGATCCGGTTAACAGGTATTAAGATGGGAAGCAGTGGGATAAGGCTGACAAGATGTGTGTGGTGGTGACTTGACCAAGTCCTGACTGTTTTAAGTATTTCTTGAATCATGCATGTATAAACACTGGTTAATCATCATGTTAGTAATGTCGGTAGAAACTTTATAACCTAGAATTGCAATGCAACCTAGGTTAGCCTCATTGTTAGAATTTTACTTTGCTATCATATATGCAATTCTGTTTTCTAAATAGTGTGTATGCTCCGCTGCAACGGTTAAGATTATCGTATATGATAGTGATAAGAAATGTGTCTGTATGAATGAAAAGAAAGTAGAACTGTAGCGCCTGTCGTGGGTCCACGTAAGGGCGGGCGTTACAAGGTAG
>NC_133869.1:1350119-1351273 GCF_044706935.1 Curcuma longa
TTGATAAGATTTTGTCAGATTCTTAAAATTTCCTTTCCTTGTTTGCAGAAGAAAAAATCGAACCAAGTTCTTATTCTTGCAACCGGCCTTTAAGAATAAAACCGAACCAAATCTTTTATTCTTAAGTTGTAGTGGGCCCTACCAAAAGAATAAAACCGAACCAAGTTCTAATTAAACCAAGTGGTAATTAAACCAAGTGGTAATTAAACCAAGTGGGTGGATATTATGGCTTCATTTAGAGGCTACAACAGGGACCACGAGGAGGAATTGATTTTGGCCTTCCGATGAGCTAAGGCTTCCCGTGTTCGCCCCGAACACACAACCTTAGTCCATCGATAATAACTCATACCACTAAAGAGTTATTATCGAACTACCGCACCAATCCCATATTACAATATAGGCTCCTTCTTACCATGAGTACATTATCCTCCCTGTGTTTAAGATGTCGTATGTCCGTTAATTAATCGAATTACTGATAATTCAATTAAATTAACTTCTAAGTTCGAGAGTAGTACCACTCAACCTTATCATCATGAGGAACTTAATCCACCTGCAGGGTTTTAACATGATGATCCTTATGAGCTCCTCAAGGGGACATCATCAACCTATTTCTATAGGACATAATTTCCTTCTATAATCAACAACACACCATATACATAACATTATTTCCCAACTGATCGGGCCTTTTGATTTAACGAGATAAATCTCACCCTTTGATGAATTAAAGAAATATATGCTAAGTATATGTGCTTGTTATTATATCTGGATTAAGAGGTTGTACTTCCATACTAACAGAGATCTAGTTCGATTATGTAGTCAGTACAAATCGAACGACCTCAGTTGGTCCTACTTAATACACACAAAGTGTACTAGTGTAATTTTATAGTTAAGATAAACTAATACCAAATTGCACTACAACCGTCTCAATGGTTTGTGCCTATCCATTACGGTTGTGAGTACTTTTTATAATTTATAAGGAACTGATAACATAATATTCTGTGTGACACCACACACTATGTTATATACAATATAAACTATATGGACAACTGTATTTAACTAAAACACAGACTTTTGACTAACTGTGATTCTCATTAGAATGAATAAATTTACAGATGTTCATACGGCGCTCAGGCTTACTGTATACATCCCTACAG
>NC_133869.1:1351373-1357976 GCF_044706935.1 Curcuma longa
CCATCAGAAAGGCTGTGCTGAATCTGAGTTTTGTACTCAGTGCCTGCTGTAAACTCTGCCAAAATCGAGAAGTAAAGCGGGGATCTCTATCTGAAATAATACTCTCTGGTACTTCATGCAGTCTGATAATCTCTCTGCAGTACAAGTCCACTAAATGGTCCAGCGAGTCAGTCTGGCGTATTAGTAGAAAATGAGCAGATTTGGTTAATCGATCCACGACTACCCAAATCGCATCATAACCCTTTCGGGTCCTAGGCAAACCAGTAACGAAGTCCATGGTAATATGATCCCATTTCCACTTAGGAACCGAGATCTCCTGTAGTAATCTTGTTGGTCTCGAAGATGGTATGCATTTAAATTCGAATTTCTTTGCCTCCCTACAAGACATATATTCGAATGTACCCGTGATGTTCTCTAACCACGATCGAGCCATCCACGGGTCAGATCCCACGTGAAATAAGGTTAAACGATCTTTGGCTAACTTAGCCAAAACCATAATCCGACTTTTGTCAGTCGAAACAGTTGTGGTTATACTCGAAGGAATCCCTTGAGTCTGGAAATTTTGCTTTCTGATATCGTCTTCGGAGTCTTCCACCACGTGACAACCTGATCACGAAGGTGGTACACTGCTAATACAACATTCTCTACCTCAGTGCAAACGATATACACAAAGGTATCTGTCAGGTTCTCCAACCAAGAATGAGCAAGCCATGGGTCAGATTCCCTATGGAATAAAGTTAATCAGTTCTTGACCGACTTTACCCATAATGGTATCCAACTCAAATCTACAGTCTTACTAACTATAGCTAGTACTAGATCAGTAAAAGGTATCTCCTGAGCATGCACAACATGCTTGGAAATCTCTGGCTCTACTGGAGTAATAGGTCGTCTAGATGATCGACCTTGTCCTCGCTTTACAGGGATCATATAATAAGATGGTACCTGATGTAACTAATATACATTTTCTAACCAATGCAGAAATATACCAGAAATACTTACAGATTATTGCCTGGAGATCCTTTGCCGTGTCAGCTCCATCTCACAACCAGGATCGAGTAAACCGAAATCCGATAAACCCGATACAACGACGAATCCAGAAAACGGTGGATCATAAAACTATCAGATAGACCAAAAGTACGATAAATCCTAAAAGCTATCCTGCTCTGATACCAAATAAATTGGTATCATATAACTAAAATATAACGATAAACCTATAAAAACTAAGTAGAACCCTAAAACTAATGCCTAGTCTAATATGAACCCTAAAAACTACAAATGCTATGATAAATCTGAATGCAATGACAAATCTGAAATAAACCAAGTCACAATGGAACTCAAAACTCTGATAAATCCAAAATCCAACTATGACTCTAAAATAACCTAAATTGGATCCTAAATATGCTCTGATACCACTAAATTGTCACGACCCGGGAGACAGACGTTCGAAAAATTTCGGCAGCATCTCCCCTGTATCTATGACAATTCCCTGAATACATACACATATATAAGGCCCACACGGCCAATCCATAACATGCTTGATGATTAACACAATTGATGATCAAATTGTCATCATTAAGAAAGAATTTTAAGGTTTTAAATGTACATTTAGGCCTTGGATGACATATAATTGTTAATTGGATGACTTTTGACTATTTCAATTTTTCTACATTTTTAAACTAATATTTCATCCAATTTAATTTGTAGGGTCTAAGTGGCACATTAAGGGATGAGGATTTAATCTCAATGGCGAATCTGAACCCTACATCCAAGGGAATGGAAGGTGGAGAAAAAAAGTATAAAAGGGAAGAAAGAAGAGGAAGTAAAAGAATCCCTAACCCCCACCTCCACTCACGCAGCCATCTCCTTCCCTCATCTCACGCCGCACTACCACCGAACCAGCCAACATCCTCCATCTCCCTCACGCTGCCTCATCTCACGCTGCACTACCCAGCCGCCCATCACCCATCCTCACGCTGCCCTCTCCCTCCACTCACCTCACGCTGCACCAATCACCGCCACCTCACAACATCACCCACAAACCTCCACTCTCCACTATCCACCGAACACACTCAGCCCACAACCCCATTCACCCCTTCCTCTCCACTCACCACCGAACACCAGCCCACTCACGCCGCTCCATCTCCACTCACCACCTCACACCACCAACCTTCACGCCCAAAAGTCCCTCAAGCCACCATCCACTCACCGCCACCTCACCTCTCCCCAACGCCTCCACTCACAACACCTCCACCAACCATCAGCCATCACCGATCATTCACTCACCACAAACCCTAACCCGTCCCTAACTTCACACCAGCCACCTTCCCACACACCTCACGCCACCATCCCCATCACGCAGCCACCGCCTCATCCATCTCCTTCCACCACTCAACACAGCCCATCCTCCACTCCACGCACACACCATCCATCAGCCCCTTCTCCCTCCCCCCTCCACTCACGAACACAAGCTTCCATCCTTCACGCCACCTCACCTCTCCCCGAACAGTAGCTCCACTCACATTCCTTCGCTTTCTCAAAACGCCACTCATCAACAGCCACCAACTCAGCCCACAAGCCCATTCACACCACTTCATCCCTCACCCAAGCAACTCCACTCACAGCCCTCCACTCCACTCACGCACAGCACCTCATCATCTCAATCTCCCTCACGCTCAGCCAACTTCACAGCAACCTCCAGCCACAGATTTCCCTCACAGCAGCTCACGCCAGCCTCTATTCACTCACGAATAGCCCAGCTTCATTCACGCCACCACAGCCCCAGCAAACACCCAGCAGCAGCTCCCTTCAACGCCTCAACCATCTGCGGAAGCTCCAGCCGGTCGGATAGAGCTAAGCAGCCCCCCATTTCATCCTGCGCGAGTGGACAGCAACATCATGATCAATTCCAGCAAATTTCAGCAATTTACAGCTTCCGTTTTGTTTGATTGTTCTCTTCTTTTGTGTTGATTTAATTCCCTTGCAATTGTTACTTGGTTACTTTGTTACTTTGTCATTTTGTCATTTTAATTTGCCTTGTTTCAATTTGTTGAATTCCCTCTTTTTTTTTGAATGCAAGTAGTTTGTTAAATTGCCTAGTAGAAATTTTGTTATGTTTCGTGTCAAATCTGGCCTATTTTGCTCATGCTGTCCATTTATGTTTAATTCTGTTCGTTCATGTTTCTTGGCCATGTTTGGAGTGTAGTTAATTGAAATTTCGATTTCGGATAGTTAGGATTGTTAGTAGGAAGTAGGTGGTTGAGTTTTTATTTTTCCTAGCATCTAAACCCCCCAAAACATGCATTAGTTTAGTTTGTTTCCTTATTTTTATTTTTCTCACAGCATACAAAACTTCATTAGATTTGAAAATTGCAAGCATTGTAGTGGATCCTTGAGAGACGATTTGGGTTAACTCTATACTACATTATTGTTGAACTTGAAAATTAATTGAAACCGTAGTGCGACAAAAACGGTTATCAATGCTATAGATTTATACAAAGAAATAAAAGTAAATGTGACCCACACGGTCACTCAACACATCCTACTATATATGCAATGCATCCGCAAAATCACTAACGAATAAAACTCGTTAAAATCAATTCTTACAGCGGAAACATAAAACTCTAAAGAAAATCCACAGTAAGGATAAAACGAATATTCGTCGGCACATAGAAATCACCAAATCCAAAATACGGATACGAAAATGAACTCGAACTACAAGTATAAAATCACCACACATCACCACACCGACACCAAAACAGATACAATACCACGAATACACATAAATCAGAAATCTTTGCTGTGAGACAGCGTGACTAGCAGAATCTCCTCGGCATCAGCTGTAACCTCCTACTTGATATCTGGGAAGACAGAAAATCCCAGAGCCCGGTAGCACCCTCAAATGATACGTACAATACCTAGTCAGTGCTACAAATATACTCAGTGGATAATCAGAAAGGAAATGCATGCTCAAAAAGGTAAATCATAATAGAGCAGGTATGAAAGAGGTATAATAGTAAGCAATAGGAGACTAGTGTAAGGAACAGTAACTCCTACAGGTATCATAAAAACAATGCTATATCTCACGTACATATAGTAATCCATATGCATGATCATGTTATGCAATGCGTCAACCAAGTATCAATACAAGTGCACAATCACTTCATAATGTAATGCACACACATACGGTCCAATGCATGTATATAAATCTCATAATGCAAATGTGTGCTGTAATATGGGATTGGTACGGTAGTGCAATAATAACTCTTTAGTGGTATGAGTTATTATTGATGAACTTAGGGTGTGTGTGTTCGGGGCGAACACGGGAAGCCTAATGGGAAGACAAAACCAATTCCTCCTCGTGGTCCCTGTCGTAGCCTCAACATAGAGCCTGATAATCACCCACAAGACTTCCAGGAGAATTCTCAGAGCAGGAGAAGATAAAATTTATTATGAATTTTTCATAATACCAAAAGAATTCTTTTTTTTGAATTCTATCTCTTCCGCAGATAAAATTTATTATGAATTTTTCATAATAATTTTGTTAAGAAATTTTGTCAAAAAAATAAAATTTTTTAATTAAGAAATTTTGTTAAGAAATTAATGAAATTTTATTAAGAGATTTTATAAAGATAAAGATAAAATTAAATAAAGAAAATTTATAAAGAAAGTAATAAAATCTTATCAAGGGATTTATTCCGTATAAATCTAGATAAGATAAGTTTATTGGATAGTTTCTAATAGATTTTTCTTAAAAAGAAAATTTATAAAGAAATTAATAAAATCTTATCAAGATATTTATTTCTAATAAATCTAGATAAGATAAGTTTATTGGATAGTTTCTAATAAATTTTTCTTAAAAAGAAAATTTATAAAGAAACTAATAAAATCTTATCAAGAGATTTATTCCTTATAAATCTAGATAAGATTAGTTCTAATAAATTTTCTTAAAGATTCTATTGGATTTTTTCCATGGAAATCTAGATAAGAAAAATTATTAGAATCTTTATAAATTTTCTTAAGACGACTTGGCTATAAAAATGAGGGGTTTTGCAAAAGGGTGAGATACACAATGAGATAATGGAGAAGAGGAACCTCCTTGCAAAGGCCGGTTCCTCCTCTCCTCTCCTCATCCCCTCTCCTCTTGCTAGGCCGGCGGCACAACTTCCTCTTGCTTGTGGCCGGCTCCCCTCCTCCTCTCCTCCCCACCTTCCCTTCTCCTCCTTGCTAGGGCCGGCGGCTAAGAAGAAGAAGGAGTAGAAGAAGAAGAAGAGGAAGAAAAGGAAGAAGAAGAAGGCTTCTTCCTTGCAACCTTGTCATCGGATTTAAAGAAGGGAAGGGAGAAGAAGAAGGCTTCTTCCTTGGACCCTTGCCATCGGTTTGGAAGAGAAGAAGAGAAGTTCCCGGGTGGATTACATCTTGGAAGACCGTCGCCCACACGACGTCCAAGAGGGCCAGAGGGATATGATAGAAGATCAAGAGAACTTCGGGTATGTACAATCATGCACGCAACTTATAAAGAAGAAAGGTACAACTAATTATTTCCGATACTTAGTTTTTTTCTTTGTATGAAACCTGAATACCAAACACAAGAGCCCAATGATCTTAATGCATCGATCAAGCACCTAGTTGATCGATTATGAGGGCTACTTGATAATATTCCATTTTCAAAAAATTTTGTCTGGCAAGAATTCAACGAAACGAAATATCAGGTTCCCAACAATGGTATCAGAGCATTGGTTAGGGCTCAATGTGCTTTGTTTCAGTTATTGATGCACTTTTCATATATAAATTTAGGTAAGATAATAGTAGGAATTGCAAATAGATTAACTCTGTGATTGCAGGATTTTTTCCATGGAAATCTAGATAAGAAAAATTATTAGAATCTTTCTAAATTTTCTTAAGACGGCTTGGCTATAAAAAGGAGGGGTTTTGCAAAAGGGTGAGATACACAATGAGATAATGGAGAAGAGGAACCTCCTTGCAAAGGCCGGCTCCTCCTCTCCTCTCCTCATCCCCTCTCCTCTTGCTAGGCCGGCGGCACAACTTCCTCTTGCTTGTGGCCGGCTCCCCTCCTCCTCTCCTCCCCACCTTCCCTTCTCCTCCTAGCTAGGGCCGGCGGCCAAGAAGAAGAAGAAGGAGTAGAAGAAGTAGAAGAGGAAGAAAAGGAAGAAGAAGAAGGCTTCTTCCTTGCAACCTTGCCATCGGATTTGAAGAAGGGAAGGGAGAAGAAGAAGGCTTCTTCCTTGCACCCTTGCCATCAATTTGGAAGAGAAGAAGAGAAGTTCCCGGGTGGATTACATCTTGGAATACCGTCGCCCACACGAAGTCCAAGTGGGCCAGAGGGATACGACAGAAGATCAAGAGGACTTCGGGTATGTACAATCATGCACACAACTTACAAAGAAGAAAGGTACAACTAATTCTTTCCGCTACTTAGTTATTTTTTTTGTATGGAACCTGAATACCAAACACAAGAGCCCAATGATCTTAATGCATCGATCAAGCACCTAGTTGATCGATTTGAGGGCTACTTGATAATATTCCATTTTCGAAAATTTTTGTCTGGCAAGAATTTAACGAAACGAAATATCAGGTTCCCAACAA
>NC_133869.1:1358076-1444652 GCF_044706935.1 Curcuma longa
ATGCCACGATCGTGTGGACATATACGCTCCTAAATAATTCCCTATAATCATCCTTAGAGGAAGTTTGTTCTAGTGATCCGCAGTCAAGCTCATCCGACGGAGAGGAAGGCACTAAAGCCAACGCGCAAGTTTGACGCATCACTTACAAACTAGTAATGGAGATCATGAGATTTATTAATACCTCTCCCACCTAGTTATTTAATGCGAGGAATTTTAATTATGTATACATATTTAATAATTCCCGAGACCTATTGATCTTCGGGAAAGTAAGATGGATTTCTCCGCCTCTGAACAAAGTTTGGAAAGGAGACCTTTAGTGGACGGGCGTCTTTCCGTACATAGGCCTTGGACGTACTAACCCTGGTGTAACGCCCGCCCTTACATAGGCCTTAGCGGACGCTACTATTTTTTTTTCTCTTTTACTTTCATAAATGCACATACGAAACACAATCATTGCAGCGGAAATTAAAGCATTCGTACATGGTAATAGTGTGTTCATATGTGATTGTTAACTTAGTTCAAGCATGTATGGTCTCTAGATTTAACTAAATGAAACATAACACATTATTTTTTTTAAACTAAGGAGCCCTACTCAACATGCAAAGTTGAACTAAGAAATCCATAACATAAAGTAATTCCAATATCCCAACAAAAGAAATATAAAGCATGCATATGCTAAGTTCAGGATTTAGTATGGAATAGGATCGTCTCTGCCAAGTCACTACCACACACACACTTGCCCTTCCTGCTGCTTCCCATTCCTTAATAACCTCTAGTTTGATCTGCAACATAAGAAAGTAAGACTATAAGCACGAGGCTTAGTAAGCTCCTTTCCTACTCACAAAAATTCAAACCGTCATCAAAGACATATATCATATATCATCAAGTAAGCACATAAAACACATAACATTCTTTGCGTAAATAAACACTTGTTCATTTGCATAAAGCACATAGCATACTTGTATAAGTAACACATGTTCATTTGCATAAAACACATAGCATACTTGCATCTTGTCATTTAAAAACATATGCATATTAAATGATGAGGATGCCTTTTCAAAACTTATTATCATAATAGATAAAAATAATCATCATCATTCTTTGGGATCCCTGGCTTGTACCCATTCATTCATTCATTGCGCGCCTAGTACGAGATAGCTAGTCTCGACTAGTAACTAGGCATACTATCCTTCAACCTAGGGGCGTTTCTAAGGAGCCCATCCCTACTAGGCATACTATCCTTCAACCTAGCTTTACCCCTTCACGTCCAACGTCCTTCAGGGTTCGGTACAAGCCATGCATTAAAATAAAATAGTATACATGATTTCCTTTCTTTTCATAGTGAATGTTCTCTAAACATTCCATCATTCATAAGTCATGCTTAGCATTCTTTTCATTTCTTCTTCATATAGCATGTTACTAGGTCTACTATCCTTCAACCTAGCTAGGTCTACTATCCTTCAACCTAGCATGTTACATGCTTCCTTTTCATTTCATCATGAATGTTCCTTTACATTTTACTCTCCGTAATCGATCCAGTGATCGATTACTCTCCGTAATCGATCCAGTCATCGATCACTTCACGTGATCCTTTCTTCCCGAGAGTTTCGTAATCGATCCCGTGGTCGATTACGCTCCGTAATCGATCCAGTGATCGATTACGATACTTCGTAGTTTTCCACAGAGCGTGTTCTAATCGATTCGGTGGTCGATTACGCCTCGTAATCGATCCACGAGTCGAGATCAACTACGTAACTCTTTTCTCATTAAGCCTATTAATCGATTACGGGTATTTGTAATCGATCCAGTGATCGACTACGAGGTTCCCTAATCGATCATCAACCAACCGTATTTTCCTATGTTTCAACATATTATTGTAGCTACGTTCCTATACATTTACAAGCGGAAACCTATAAAACATGAAGTAGGTTTTAGAATATTCTTACGCCTTAAACATGCCATAGCCAAAGCCTAAAGTTTACAACATGAAGTACTATATAGGTTTATTCTTACGCATCCTAACATGACAACGTTTGAAGTTCATAACAGTAACTCTTAAAACATCGCAAGCTCATCAGCTATTATATTGCAGGTGAGGGAGTCTTACCTACGTGTTTAGAGGATTTATACCCTAAACAGAAGATAGGATGAAGCCTTTGCTTCCTTAGTCTGGCTGATGAAGACACCTTCCAAACTCTCGGCCACAAGCAGAACCAAACAGAGAGAAGAGAAATAGCTTCGGTGGAGAGAGAATGAAGGGAGAGTCAATTTTCGGTAAAGGGAGAGGTCTTATAAAGAGAGTGGGGGAGTAAATCCCCTCATTACTCGCAATAATCGCAGTAAGTGAAGGGTTACGTCTCTTCATTTTCCATGGCCCTTCACATGCCCTACACATATATCTACATTTCCTCTTATCTTTCTAACAGCACACCCTTGCTAGGGCTCTTGGTTATCTCATGCATTCTTAAGGCTTGCCACTTCCTTGAGGTCCAAGGTTCAATCCTTGGCACCTCCATTCTTTTTCTTTTATTTTTAGGTCAAGCCCGCATAAGGTAAAGCCCATTCAATTTATCCTTAAGGCCCATTATCATTTCCTTTTTATCATTAGCTATCCCTATATAAGGGACAAGCGCATCCTGAGAAACATTAACCCATAGAACCCCTTAAGATAAATCATACTAATGGTTCATTAAGGGTAGAGGCCTATTTATTATTTCTACTAAGCTTTCTTCTTAACTCAAGCTATCATTCATTAACATTGAGGAATTACCCCTCATTAGTATCAAGCAATTTTCGGAGGAAAATTGCGGGTGTTACAATCCTCTCCTTATAAAAAGTTCGTCCTCGAACTTTACATAGCTCCTGATACTTCCGTTTTCCATATTACCCCCATATTCCTAAGTGGTTATTTCGATCCGTTGACTTTTCACAGGACCTTCACTAAAGATACTTCCTTGTTCCTTAGTATCTTAGCTTCTTGATCCAGTATCTATATAGATCAACTTCCATAACTTAGGTCCTCTGAAACTTGCAATTTAAAGCTTATAGTGGCATATCTATCTTCTTTGGGGAGGGCGTAGAGACAACAATTATGTTGCCCTAGTATCCAATACTATGGTAGCATGCTGACAGAAATAAAATAACTAACCTGTCGAAGCATTCGCCACATCCTCATTGGTAAAGAGAAGACCCTTGCATTGTCATAACTGGAGGGGCCTCCAACCTTCCTTGGTTTATCTGAGGACCTTCCAGCGCAGCTTGCATATAATGCAGTTGGGCCGGGGCCTTCTGATACTGCAGCTGCTGTTGCGGCTGCTGAAGAGGATGCCTGGGACTTAGCAGGGCAGAATCGAGCCTTGTGCCCTTCCACTCCGCAGGTAAAACATTTATTTGTACCACGGCGACACTCTCCAGAGTGAAGATTTCCACACTTCGCACATGGGGTGTACCTGGGCTTCTTGTTCTGCCGACCTGCCTTTAGAATCGTCCCATTTCTTCTTATCCTTGCGGGCATACCCCCCGTTAGGGTGGTTTTGATTCTCAGTCTTGGCTTTCAGTCGGTGTCTTCTTTGCTGCTTAATACTGTTCAGATAGTGCTCCGTAACCAAGGCACTACTGACCAGTTCTTCCGAGGTCTGCGGTTTATTTACTCCGCCAGCCACATTCATAGCTATCTCGGGCCGCAACATCTTCAGCATCAGACGGACCCTTTCCTTTTCAGTACTGACCAGCTCAGGACATAGGCGTGCTAGCCGGTTAAATCTTTTAACAGCTTCGCTGACTGTCAGATCGCCTTGACGAAATTCCGTGAATTCGTCATAATGCTTGTTAGTAACTCGCATATGGAAGAACTCCTCAAAGAATTCCGATTCGAAGTCCGTCCATTGCATTACGGACTTGAAGCTCACATCCATGGCAATTCAGCTAGCGGACCACTCTTGCAGATATCCGATGGGGCTAGTTGAAGATGTTCCAGTCGAAGTCAGGGGGGTTCACTGTCCCCACCGACTTCATTGTCATGGACATAGAGGAAGATCCGGCTATTCCAATTATTTTGGGGAGGCCTTTCTTAGCCACGGCGGGAGCTACAATAGATGTGAAGAACCACAAGCTATCTCTGAACGTTGGCAACAAGACCGTAGAGTTTGACCTCTCAAAAGGCTCAAATGGTTATATCCTGGAGAAGCCGCATGTGTATAGAGTTGCGAGCACATCAATTCCTTTGTACCAGTCTCACCAGTAGACGAAGGCGCCCGTACCGGCCGGGCAAATAAGGAAGCTTATTCAAAAAAGCCTCCTTGTACATTAATCTTAATAAGGGGTCGAGCTTATGACCTTAAACAAGCAATTCCTTATACTTTTCTTGCTTAAACAATTTTGTTTGTACATATTTTGTTTGTTTTGATGAGTCACTAATAAGTTTTCCTATTTTTGCAGGAAACAACGGAGTTTTGAGTCACAATAAGCTGGGCCGTGTCTCTTAGACACGGCCGTGTCACTCACCAGAGTGGCACCAGCTCATGGCCGTGTCTCCTAGACACGGCCGTGCCCAATAACATATCGGGGACTTCATGTGGCCGTGTCTCATAGACACGGCCGTGTCTTTTGGCCGATCAAGGACTGCACATGGCCGTGTCTCATAGACACGGCCGTGTCCATCCTGGGCAGTCGACTCCACCAGGCCGTGCCTCACAGGCACGGCCGTGTGAGTTAACCGAGCAGCAACTTCCTCACCCGTGTCTACGAGGCACGGGCGTGTCTCGCACCCGAACAGGGACTGCTCGAGGCCGTGTCCCCGAGACACGGCCGTGCCCCTCTTCCTATAAAAGGCAAACACGGCCGTGCGTGCCCTAGCACACGGCCGTGTAAGCCCCAAATTGAGCCTCTTTCACTTCCTTCTTCCTCCATCTCCTCTCCAATCTCCACCAAACCCTTCCTTCTTCAATCCCTTCCTTCCTAATCCATCAAATCCTTCCCCCACGCCTCAGATCTACATAAACTCCTCTCGGATCTAAACTTTTTCTTCTCCTTCTTGTAGGATCACATAAGATGAGTGGATTACTCAAAAGGATCCGCAGATCTGGAACTTCCGGCGATGGAGATGAGCCGGAAAGGAGGAAAGGGAAAGAACCGATGAAGGAGAAGGCGCCGGCAAAAGGGAAAGGCAACATCCAAAGATAAGGGGAAAAGGAAAGCTTCCGAGGGAGCACCGGAGAACCCCTTCGGCATCATCTTCAGAAACGACGAGCAAAGAGCAAGGTATGACTCTTTAATTTCATGAAAGATTATATGTACTCGTTATTCTGATGATTCCACCATGATCACTTTAGGAATTAAGGACGATATTGAGTGGATGTTGGATAATATAGGTTGGATAGAATTCATGAACTTTAGACATCCGACATACCAAGGACTTACTCTTGAATTCCTTAGTTCCCTAGACGTCCACTATACCTCCGATGAGAACTATGAAGGTGTAGTGAGCTTTAGAATGCTCAATGAAGAGTATAGATGGACTCTAGACGAATTTAACAATTGTTTTCGGATGCCAATAGGAGTGACTAGGAATATAGATAGAAAATTCAAGACTAACCAGTTTTGGAGTTTAATAACTGGCTCAGAAGAACCCTACGATCCTTCTAAGTCAAAAGCTTCATTGTTGCAAAACCCAGTTTTTAGGTACCTTCACCGCGTCATGTCCAAGACCATTTTTGGTCGAGCTGAAAGTGATGGCGTGGTGAGGAAGTTAGAACTATATTGTTTCTGGGTGATGCTCAACCAAGTTGATTTTAATTCAGGGTTCCATTTTCTCCAAAACTTGGTTAGAATAGCTAATTCTTCTACTGGGGTTATTTGTATTGGCGGTTTCATCACTGTCATCGCTACATTTTTGGGTTGCCAACTGGATCACCTCTCACCCCTTCTTGGCAACTCAATGATTGATATTGATACGTGTATGGCGATGAAGATGATTTGCAGGTTCGAAGGGGGGTACGCTTTTAAAAGAGCGTCAGGACTTCCATTCCTTTTACCTAACCCCTCTCGGACCACAATAAGGGAAACCGCCAATTGGATCTTAAGGTCCCCAGTGCCTAGTCACGCCTCCACTCCTGTACATGAGGCCTATATTGATCAGCCCCCTGAACCATCGTATCACCCCGGACCATCATATCATGAACCATCCTACCCTAGGGCCGAGCCTGCTAGACATTCCTTTGCATATGGTGAGGCAGGCTCGGCTTATGATTTCTCTGCCTTCCGCACCTCTTTAGACACGCTCCATGAAGAGCATTCTTTGCACCAACGTCAGTTGGAGCAGTACGGTGCTATGAGTCAGGAGCAATTTAAGGAGGTACAGGAACATTTCGCTAGGGCGGATGAGTTTTACAGTGGGGTGGACGAGTTCATGGTAGCTCAGTCCCAGGAGTGGAGGAGAGAGGAGGAGTTTAGGAGATCCATGGATCTTACTAGACAGCAGGTTGCCTCACTATTTCAGTATCATGAGCATCTAGGCAACCTACCTAATTTTCCTAGATTTCCTTCTAGATTTCCGAAGCCTTTTCCTCCTGATCATCCACCACCTCCTCCAGGTCAGGGGAGGAGATAGAAAAGTTGAAGTCTGGGGGGGGGCAACAAAAAAATTGTATATATTGTAAATACATCGACCTAGCACTTTGGTTTGAACTTTACTTATGCATTTTGCTTTGAAATTTATTTTTGCAATTTGTTTTGAAATTTGCTTTGTGTAACGCCAGCCCTTACGTGTACCTCGACGGACGCTACAGTTTGTTCTTTCATTCATACATTGATATAATCACATACGAAAAACCACAAAAACTTTGCAGCGGAAAGAACATAAAACTATAGCATGGCAGTGACTTCATATGCGATAAATAAACTTATCATGCATGTAATTGTCTAGCTACTAAGTTCTAATTTAAACATCTTAGCATATCAAGTTTTAGACCAAACATGCAACAACTAAACAGTCAACATGCAAATAACAAATTTCATATTGCCCAGGAACTCAGTCAAGTCGCCACCACACACATCATTCACAGCCCCTTCCTGCTGCCTCCCATCGCTTAGTGACTTCTATTTGGCTCTGCAACATAAGAAAGAAAACTATAAGCACAAGGCTTAGTAAGCTCCTTTCCTACTCACCAAAAACCAATCGTCACATACAGCATAGCATATTCATTGCATATTGAATACATAACATGGAAGCACATTAACTTTGCATAAAGCACATAGACATTCTTTCATCTTAACATTGAAATCATATGCATATAATGATGAACATGCCTTTGAAAACATAATATCATAATAGATAAACATAATCATCATCATTATTTGGGGTCCCCGGCTTGTACCCATTCATTCATTGCGCGCATAGTACGAGATAGCTAGTCTCGACTATTTGGTAACTAGGTCTCGACCTAGAGGCGTTCTTAGGTGCCCATCCCTTGGAAACCCTTTCGGGATCCGGTACAAGCCATGCATTAAAAATAACATAATGTTCATGCTTTCATTTTCATTTCATCATGAATGTTCCTTAACATTTCTTCATCATTTCATGGTGAACATTCAAGCATCAATTCATTTCATTCATATAGCATGATGCATCATGTCACAATCTCATTATTAAGCTTGGCATGAGATAACACATAACATTCACATTATTGAAACCCTTATTCAGTCAGAATCCTAACTCTTGTAAGGTTTCTTTTCTTTAAGGTCTTGCAACCTCTCACTACATGAAACTTAAACAAGTTGAATCTTAGTCATTCGTTTCATGGTTGGTCATATACGAAACCCTAGACCCAACCGAAGCCCTAATCTCTTAAGGTTGGCCGAATCATCTTAGAGTTCCTTTAGTTTCTTAACCTCAATCATAACCCTAATCCATTTCATCATCATAAAAGAGCATCAAGTGTTATTTAAAACCCTTAGCTAGATTTTTATACACCACTTAAGCTCCCTACAAGGCTTGGCCGAAACTACATGATTGAAATCTTAGGTTAGGCTTAATCACATGGTACTCTATGACTTGTTAAAGTTCATCAAGTATTGTTTAAGCCATCTCCTACATTCAAACATTTCCTAAACCTTGGTTTTTATGGTTGGCCGAAACCTTATCATAACATATAACCCTAGATTAGTTTTAGATCTAACCACATGAGACCTTAAATCATGATAAGTACTCATTCCATAACAATTGCAACCATGGTTAAGTTTGGAACATAACCAAACCCTATTATACTTGGCTTGGCCGAAACTTTTAAAGGTAAGAACATGGGATAGATTCAATCAAATGAACCCTAAAACATGTTACAACATCACCTAGCATACAACCATCATCAAGTTAAAAACATAACATTCAAAAACCCTAGGTTTTCTTACTTGGCCGAAACTCATCATAGCATGGAACCCTAGATTTATCCACATGGCAAAAACCTAAATCTTCATCACACTTCATCATGCTTTCTTTTGCAACAAAGCTTGGTTAAAAACATTACTTCAAAGCCCTAAACATGTTATAGCCGAAACTTCAAGGACAAGTAGTATGAAATAGATTTAAGTATATGAGCCCTAAAACATGGCAAAGCAATTCATAGCATATACAACCATCCCTAGGTTAAAAACACAACTTAACCTTATTTTTCCATGCATGGCCGAAACTTATCAAAAGAGGTTTAACATGTTTTTCAACCACAAACCCTTAAAACCATTAGAAATTCATGGAAAACTTCATCATAGCTATTATGTTGCAAGGTGAGGGGAGACTTACCCTTGGTTCTTGATTTCTTAGAGTTTTTACCCTAACAAAAGAGGAGATGAAGCCTTGAGTTTCTCCTAGCCTTCCTAATCCTTTGCCTTCCTAGCTTCCTTACCTAGAGAACTTGGTGAGGGAGAAAGACCTTGAGGACCTCTCGGCCAAAAGAGAAAAGAAGGAAATAAAGGAAAGAAAAACAACAAGAAGAACTTGAGAACCTTACTTCCTCTTTGCTTTTCCCTTAATGCTTCCTTCCTAGCTCCACCAAGGGAGTGTTCGGCCACCAAATGAAGAAGGGAGGAGGAGAAGTGGTTTCGGCAAGGAGAAGGAGGGAAAGAACAAAACAATGAGGAGAAAGGGATTAAGTAGAATTCTCTCCATTAATTCCCTTAGATAACCCCCCATTCCATTAACCTCTCTTAATTCATGAAGTAAAGGCTACCATGTGTCTCTTCACTTGCTCATGAGACCTTTCATATACCCTTACCTTTAGGTAGCATGTCCCCTATCATTTTCACAAGAACACTTGCTAGACCTTGTGGTTATCTCATGCTTCTCCTAGGCTTGCCATTTCCTTGAGGT
Organism: Curcuma longa; assembly: GCF_044706935.1. Classification (NCBI taxonomy): domain Eukaryota; kingdom Viridiplantae; phylum Streptophyta; class Magnoliopsida; order Zingiberales; family Zingiberaceae; genus Curcuma; species Curcuma longa. The sequence goes on from NC_133869.1 coordinate 1,367,435, forward strand.
CCAAGGTTCAATCCTTGGCACCTCCATTTTTTTTTTTTCTTTTTATTTTAGGCAAAGCCCACATGAGATAAGCCCATTTAACTTATCCATCATTCAAGGCCCATTTCATTCCTTTTTATCATTAGCTAACCCATATAAGGGAAAAGCCCATTTAAAATCACATTAGCCCATAGGGCCCATTAAGAAAACATTAACCCCCATAGGGCCCATTAGGATAGATCCTACTAATGGCCCATTAAGGTTAGAAGCCTATTTAACATTAAGGCCCATTTAGTATTTCTACTAGATTTTCCTCTAAACTTAAGCTATCATTCCTTAATATCGAGGAATTTTCAAAGGAAAATTGCAGGTGTTAATATCGTTGAGGAATTATCAATGAATTTGCTGGCACTATAAAAATAGAGAAGCTCAAACTAGCTATCAAAATGCCAAGTATTGCAGTGGCTCTTTAGTGATTCTCATCAGTAAACATGATTTTTCATATCGAAAGAAATTTACAAGGGGGGGTTTAATGTTCAACAGAAATGGAGGATCTATCGTGTAAGGACCTAACTTTGTTCTGACATCTGACGGAGGAATATGTTCATCAGGCAGCTTATTGAAGAAGAGTATATCAATACAGCAACAGTTGATCTTGCAGTTAGTGCTTGAATCCGAACACTGAAATTGAAATCAATGTCGCCCGTAAGAGATTGCTATCGTTGAAGAGCATTATGGTTTGTGTTTTCCTTCACGACAAGTTTGGTTGTGATTGTCAAGATGAGAAGGCTAGAGAGCAATTTTTTTGTTCTTTTCCTTTGATTGTAAACAAATTTATTGTAATGCAAATTGAAAATGACAAGTTAAAAATACCATATTTGTATGTTGTATTTGTGTGTTAGATTATAAATGTTAGAGATTTAATTTTATAATTATTTGTATTTGTATTATATTTGTGTATATAGGTAAGAATGTAATTTTCTGCAGCGCGCGCTTGTATGCTGCGGATGCAATTTTTCGCAGCGCGCGCCCGCACGCTGCGGATGCAATTTTCCGCAGCGCACGCCCCGCGCGTTGCGGATGTATTATAACTTTCAACAGCTTGGGGTTATGCAACATACAATGTGCGCTGCGGAAAGCTTATTTGCGCGCTGCGGAAAGTCAATTTTGTTATAGTGTGTGTTTGTTTTTCAAGTTTCATACGAAGGAAAAACTCGACTAAAGAAAATTACAGCGGAGTAATTTTAGTCGTATCGTTCACCTTTGGATTATGTGGATGAAGTTGGTCCCGAAGACCTCTTGATCTTCTGCCGTATACCTTGTTCTTGCCCTCTTGGACGTCGTGTGGCCGACGATCTACCAAGAGTTTATCCACTTGTGAAGACCTTCTTGTTGGGATCTTTGTTGAGGAGTCCTTGGGCATGAAAATTCATGCTTGTACCCATTTTCTAGACAAAATCTAGAGAAGTTTGAATTCTCAAACTCTCCACCATGATCACTCCTAATCCTATTGATTTTCAATTTTCGTTCGTTCTCTACCCTTTTACTAAACCCAACAAACAATTCTAAGGTATCATCCTTATGTTTCATGAAAAATGTCCAAGTAAACCTAGAGTAGTCATCTACAATAACAAGACAATATTTGCTACCATTTAAGGAAGGTGTACTGTGACAATCAAATAAATCCAAATGTAAAAGTTCTAATGGTAAAGAAGTACTAGTTAGAGTTTTACCTTTGTGTGATGATTTAATTTGCTTACCCTCTTGGCATGCATCACACATTTTGTCTTTTGCAAACTTGATCTTTGGTAATCCCTTCACAAGCTCCATTTTTGATACTCTTGCTATGTTCTTCATGTTGATATGACCAAGTCTTCTATGCCATAGCCATCCTTCCTCTTCTTTTGACATGAAACACTTAATAGAAGGATTAGTAGCACATGATAAATCAATAAAATAAAGATTTTGACTCCTATGGCCTTCTAGAATTACATCTCTTGAGTCAATCTTTCTCACTAGACACTTGTTAGAATGAAACTCTACTTGATAGCCCGAATCACTCAATTGACTCACACTAAGCAAGTTGAACTCCATACCCTTGACTAGTAAGACCTTTTGAATGGAAACTGTGGGTGAAACCTCAATTGTTCCTCTACCTATAATTTTGAGTTTACCACTATTTCCAAATGACACATTCCCTTTCTTCATGTATTTCAATTTTGTGAATTTACTTACATCCCCCGTCATGTGGCTTGAACATCCGCTGTCCATAATCCACATGCTTTTGTCCTTCTTCTCTCTCACCTAAACAACATAGAATACATCATTTGTTGATGCAGTTTGTCCCGATTGTTGTTTTGATGTTGACACAGATTTAAGTTCATTTTAGTTGGATAAGAATTAAGTTCAATATATTCAGATTGACCAATGACGGATGAGATCGGAGAGGGCTCGGTAGCTCGTTCTCCGGACTAGGTCAGAGAGGGCTCGGTAGCTCGTTCTCTGGACCGGATGGAGTCGGAGAGGGCTCGGTAGCTCGTTCTCCGGACTAGGTCAGAGAGGGCTCGGTAGCTCGTTCTCTGGACCGGATGGAGTCGGAGAGGGCTCGGTAGCTCGTTCTCCGGACTAGGTCAGAGAGGGCTCGGTAGCTCGTTCTCTGGACCGGATGGAGTCGGAGAGGGCTCGGTAGCTCGTTCTCCGGACTAGGTCAGAGAGGGCTCGGTAGCTCGTTCTCTGGACCGGATGGAGTCGGAGAGGGCTCGGTAGCTCGTTCTCCGGACTAGGTCAGAGAGGGCTCGGTAGCTCGTTCTCTGGACCGGATGAAGTGGGAGAGGGCTCGGTAGCTCGTTCTCCAGATTAGGTCAGAGAGGGCTCGGTAGCTCGTTCTCTGTACCGGACTATGGTCGGAGAAGGCATGGTAGCTGTCTTCGGACCGGATCATTGTCAGAGGAGGCTTGGGAGTCTGTTCTCTGAATACATGATCCAATGCGGTTGGCTCGGGTGAGACCCAAGTTAACCAAGTGATCAGATTGCATGAGTTTTGATTTCACTTTGGTTTAATCGATGGGTGAATCGATTAACCAAGGGTTAGTTGGTTAGTCGATCTGGTGATCGATTACAGAGCATTCTGTAAGTAAGACCAAGGGTTAGTTGGTTAGTCGATCTGATGATCGATTACAGAGCATTCTGTAAGAATTCGGAAAACCCACAGAACACACCATAATCGATTGGGCAATCGATTATGGTGAACGGTAATCGATCAGGTTGATCGATTACAAGCTTAATGAGAAATCTGAATTAGCGATCGGTAATCGATCACCTGATCGATTACCATACCTTAATCGATCAACTGATCGATTAAGCTATGTGGTAATCGATTGTTGCTTAGGCTTGATCGATTACACGGTTTATAGAGGAAAGAATTACGACGTTTAATCGATTGTCTGATCGATTAAGCCATTTCTGATCGTGTTCAGGTTTCTGCTCTGCTCATTTCTGATTTCTGATTATTTCTGATATTGCTGTGCTAATCCATCTCTGAGGTTTGCAGATGGAGTTTGAATTCAAATGAAGAACAGGAAGAGTCAAGGGTTGGCTTTCTATCATGGCAGTTTGTCGAGCTTTGTTTTTCAGGTAAAAGACATGGCGGGACTCTGAGCTGCACAGGAGGATGATCAGTGTGCTGAGTGAGTGTGCTGAGAGGAGAGCAGTGTGGTGCTGGAGAGCTCAGATGGCTCAGCAACTGGCTCAGTGTGCAGTGGACTCAGAGACCGTTGAACAAGAAAGAAGAGCTAAAAGAAGAGATGAAGGAGAAGAGAGAAAACTAAACAACTAACGAAAACAAGTGTGTGTGTGTGCTTGTGCTTGTGTGTGTTCTCTGCTTGCTCGTGTTCATTGCTCTTCCTTGAAGCTCTCTGCCTGAGGTGGTGCAAGGAGTGGTGCCTTGCTCTCGGGAAGCTCTGCTTGAGGTTTTGTTTGTGTGATTGAGGCTGTGCTGTAAGTTCTATTTGTTTGCCTCAATCTTCAAGTTTTCCTTCTATAATCTCTGTACTTAACAAATATCCTTGAGATTGGTTGTGGAGAGGTCACTCCACCGAGAAGGAGACTTCATCTAGCCGTCATCCGGGGTTTGATCTACCGAAGATCAAGGGATCGTCCACCTTACGGACACGCCGAGGAGTAGGGGCAAGTTATCCCCGAACCTCGTATATCTTAGTGTTTGCATTGATTTTTTTTTTGTTAGCTATTTTCCGCTGCGCACTAACATTTTTGTAGGAGAAAATCGAATTTCAAAGGGAGGCTATTCACTCCCCCCCTCTCTAGCCATCTCCCGATCTTCAACAAGTGGTATCAGAGCCTGGGCTCTTTGCTTGGATTCCAACCCTAAAGAGCAAGAGAGATGGCCATGAAGGAAGGCTTCAGCACAAACCGACCACCATTCTTCGACGGAGCCGACTTCCAATATTGGAGAAGCCGCATGGAGTATTATCTCAAGACCGACATCTCCATGTGGTTCTCGGTCAAGGAAGGCTTCACTCCACCGAGGGACGAAGAAGGTAAGGAACTCGACTCATCAAGATGGTCCGCGGAGCAAACGCGCAAAGGACAAGCCGATGCCAAGGCGGTGGTGACCCTACAATGCGGCATCAACAAAGATCAACTCATCAAGGTTGGTCCGTTCACAAGCGCGAAGGATTTGTGGAACAAGCTCATCGAGCTTCACGAGGGGACCCGAGACTCCCGGATTGCGAAGAGAGATCTATTCTTGAACCAACTCCAAAATCTCTCAATGAAGGAGAATGAAACGGTAAGTGAACTACATGGTCGTTTCAAGGAGATTCTCAATGGCTTGCACACCGTCGATGAGAAGGTCGAAAACCGCGACCTTGTAAGGTATGTTCTAAAATCTTTTCCAAGGAATGCTTTGTGGTCATCCATGGTGGATGCCTACAAAGTATCCAAGGATCTTTCAATAGTTAAATTAGATGAATTTTTTTGTGAAATGGAACTTCATGAACTTGCTAACAAAGGTCAAAAAGAGAAAGGTATAGCTCTTGTTGCAGGAGAAAAGAGCAAGGATGGGAAGAAGAAGAAGAAAGACAAGAAGAAGGAGGTTTCTTCATCTTCCGAATCCGAAGACGAGGGTGACTCTTCATCATCAAGCGAGATGGCCAACTTTGTGAGAAGGATGATGAGGAAGAGCCGACGATACAAGGGTAAAGGTAAGACAAATGATAATAATTTTGATACATCTAATGTGACTTGTTATGAGTGTAGCAAGAAAGGACACTACCGGAGCGAGTGTCCCAAGCTCAAGAAGAAGGAGGAGAAGGCCAAGAAGAAGAAGGCATTGAAGGCAACTTGGGATGAGACTTCATCAAGCTCATCGGAGGAGGAGAAGGAAGAAAAGAGCACAAGGAACGTGGCTCTCATGGCGGTAGAACAATCGGATTCCGAAAGCATGGATGAATCAAGCTCAACCGCGGCTTCATCATCTTCGGATGATGAAGAGGTAACCTCTCCCAATTAGAAAAGTGTTATAAAACCATTGCATGCCTTTCTACCATGCTTAAAAAATCTAAGGTTAAAGTAAAAAATTTAAAATTGGAAGTAGAACAATTGAAAACATCTAAGATTGATGAAATAGATGATTTGCATGTTGAGTTACTTGAGGATGAGAACAAGGCCTTAAAGAGTGAAGTTGAAAAGCTCAAGAGTCTTCTTGGGAAGTTTTCAACTAGCTCTAAAACTTTGGACATGATCCTTAATGCCCAAAGAGCGGTTTACAACAAGGCCGGCATAGGTTATCAACCTAAGGAATCAAGTTTTATTTCATTAATGTCTAGAACTAGCTACCCATCATCACATGTTTCTAGGGTTCATGGAACAAAGAAGAGTGTGACCAAGGCATGGGTGCCTAAGTCTTTCATTGTTGATGCATTGGGTCCCAAGGTTTGGGTACCTAAATCATCCATCTTTCGTGTTGTGTAGGCTTTGGTTGAGGGGGAGCATCTATCAACATGGTTTGTTGATAGTGGTTGCTCCAAACACATGACCGGGGACAATTTGCTATTCACAACCCTACAAAAGAAAAGTAGAGGTAATGTTTCTTTTGGTAACAATGGAAGTCTCAATGGAAGTCTCAAAGTTATAGGGATAGGTGACATTCAAATATCCGAGTGTCTTAGGATCAAGAATGTCCTTCTAGTCAAGGGGATGACCTTTAATCTCCTAAGTGTCAGTCAATTGTGTGATGCGGGTTACACAATTGAGTTTCATCCAAGTCAGTGTCTAGTTAGACACAATGACACACTTGACACAGTACTAGTAGGCACAAGAGTAGATAACATTTATCAAGTATCATTTAAAAGTGCTACTAATGGTTCTGTTAAGTGTTTCATGTCACGAGAAGAAGAGTCACAGCTTTGGCATAGGAGATTGGCCCATGTGAACATGAAGAACATTCAAAAATTGGCCATGAAGGGACTTGTACGAGGCTTACCAAACATCAAGTATGAAAAGGAAAGACTTTGTGATGCATGTCAAATGGGTAAGCAAACAAAAGCGGTTCATAAAGGTAAAAGCGCTGTAAGTACCTCTACCGCACTTGATTTACTGCATATGGATTTGTTTGATTGTAGTACCATAGTTTCATTAAATGGAAGTAGATATTGTTTTGTGATTGTTGATGATTATACTAGATATACTTGGACCTATTTTCTAAAACATAAGGATCAAACTTTAGATATTTTTATTTCTTTTTGTAGAAGAACTGAAAATGAAAAATCAACAACAATCAAAACAATTAGGAGTGATCATGGAGGTGAATTTCAAAACCATAGGTTTTTAGAATTTTGTCAAGAAAAAGGATATAGACATGAGTTCTCCACTCCTAGAACACCACAGCAAAATGGTGTTGTAGAGAGGAAGAACCGAGTCTTACAAGAGGCTGCACGAAGCATGCTTAATGAGTACTCTTTACCGAGTTACTTATGGGCTGAAGCTGTGAACACAGCTTGCTACGTGCAAAACCGAGTCCTTATCCATAGATTTCTAGAAAAGACTCCATATGAACTTTGGTTTGGAAGACCACCTACAGTTAAACATCTTCGGGTGTTGGGTGTAAGGTGTTCATTCTAAACACCAAGGATCATCTTGGAAAATTCACTGCAAAAGCTGATGAAGGGATACTGGTCGGGTATTCTCTTGTCAGCAAAGCCTATCGAGTCTACAACAAGAAAACTAAATTAGTTGAGGAGTCATCTGATGTTGCATTTGAAGAAATTCCAAAATCAATTGATCAACCAGTAGGTGTAGAAGGAGTTCAATTTGAGCTTAGGAGATTAGGACTAGATGAAAGCCCAAGTGTTGAAAATGTTGAGCTTGACTCTGATGATGATGAGCCTAGGCCACAAGGAACACAGTCTGACTCTCAGCTTGATCCTGTGCCTAGTGAAACTATCCAAGAAGCTCCTCCAACACCAAGGCAAACTAGGTTAGCCTCTAGTCATCCCCAAGACCAAATTGTTGGAGATATCCATCATGGGGTTAGAACTAGATCATTCTTTAGGAATGAGGCTAATGAGGTTGCTTTGATCTCTGAAATTGAACCTAGAGTAGTTGACGAGGCATTGCATGATCCCGATTGGATTATCGCAATGCAAGATGAGTTAGGTCAATTTGAGAGAAGCCAAGTATGAGATTTAGTCCCTAGACCCAAGAAGACCACCATTATTGGAACAAAATGGGTCTTCAAAAATAAATTGAACCATAAGGGAGAAATCGTAAGAAACAAGGCACGCTTAGTAGCCAAGGGCTATAGTCAAGTTGAAGGCCTTGATTACGATGAGACTTATGCTCCCGTGGCACGATTGGAGTCCATTCGATTGATGCTTGCATTTGCAGCACATAGAGGTTTCAAGCTCTATCAAATGGATGTGAAATCAGCCTTCTTAAATGGTTTTATTAAAGAAGAGGTCTATGTTGAACAACCACCGGGGTTTGAAAATTCTGAATTTCCAAACCACGTGTTTAAGCTAAAGAAGGCTCTGTATGGGCTAAAACAAGCACCTCGTGCTTGGTATGAGAGGTTGTCAACATTTTTAATCGAAAAAGGGTTTGTGAGAGGACAAATAGACCCTACACTATTTCTACGTAGAGATGGTGAAAATATTTTTGTAGCCCAAGTATATGTTGATGACATAATTTGTGGGTCTAACAATAAGGGCTATTTGAATGAGTTCATTGGGCACATGGAGAGTGAGTTTGAGATGAGTCTAGTGGGAGAATTGACTTTCTTCCTTGGACTTGAAATTAAACAAACAAGAGAAGGGATTCATGTGCATCAATCCAAATATACTCAAGAGATGCTCAAGAAATTCAAAATGAGTGACTCAAAGGAGGTAACCACTCCTATGGCAACCAATACTCGTTTGGATAATGATGAGAGTGGAAAACCTGTAGATTTAACTCAATATCGGAGTATGATAGGGAGTTTGCTATACCTCACAGCTAGTCGACCAGATATATTATTTGCTGTGGGTATGTGCGCTCGATACCAAGTATGTGCCAAGGAATCTCATTTAATTGCAGTTAAGAGAATTTTGAGATATCTTAAGGGCACATCTAAGGTTGGTCTTTGGTACCCCCGTACCGAGTCATTTGATTTGATAGGCTATACCGATTCCGACTATGCTGGGTGCAAGTTGGATCGGAAGAGCACTAGTGGGGGTTGTCAATTTTTAGGATCATCCTTAGTTAGTTGGTCAAGTCGGAAGCAACATTGTGTTGCTCTCTCCACGACCGAAGCGGAGTATATTGCCATGGGAGAGAGTGTATCGCAATTGTTGTGGATGATACACACTTTAGAGGACTATGGATTATCCTACAAGGGTGTGCAAGTGTTGTGTGACAACATAAGCACCATAAACCTTACAAAAAATCCAGTCCATCATTCAAGGACCAAACATATTGAAGTGCGACATCACTTCATTAGAGATCATGTGGCTAGGGGAGATATTGTACTCTCACATGTTGAGTCAAAGTCAAACCTAGCGGATATTTTCACTAAACCACTCCCCGAAAGTGAATTTAGCTTTTTAAGAAGGGAGTTGGGAATGTGCACTGCACCATAGGTTTTTCTTTAATTAAAAACCCTTCATGGTCATTCAAATTGTTTGGGCAACTTGGGGACATCTCACACAAACTATAAGGTTTAACAAAATATTTTTGTATTGCTAGAAATGGGGTGAGATGCTAGGATCAACCAAATTATTCAAAATGTATCATGCATCCCTTGAATAATGAGGTTGACGATATATCAATCAAGTATGGGGAATACCAATGTATAATTGATGTGCATTTGGTTCCTAGATCATACTTGTACATTCCGGTCAAGGAAACTTGGCTGGAATCCTATTGGAAATATCTACATTGTTCAAATACATTGGTTGATTCTTGTGTTTGTCTCCTATGTTTGAGTTTCTTTGATTTGGCACGCAAGAAATCGATTTGATTTAGGAAGATCAATTGGACCATAAAAGAAGATGATAGGAGCTAAGGATTCATGACTTAGGAATAGGGGTGTGGCACTTGGCACATCTAGAATCTGATACATTTTCAGAAACTTGGCATAAACTAGAAACTGAAACTTGAAACTTTTACGAAACTTGGCACAAACTGAAACTTGGCACACAAAAATGGCACACTGAAACTTGGCACAAACAGAAACTTGGCACACAAGAATAGAAATGTGGCATAGGATGTGTTTAAGGGTTTTCTGATGGTTAGGATGGGTTTAGGGTTTCAGTTTCTGATTGTTTTCAGAAACTGAAAGGTTTCAGAAACTGATACGATTTTCAGTTTCAGAAAGTTTCAGTTTCATAATCGATTTGTTGATCGATTACCAATCAATTAGGAATCGAACAGAACCTATTGTAATCGATCAGTTGATCGATTACCAATCGATCTCAAAATCGAACAGAACCCAATGTAATCGACTCGGTGGTCGATTACACAAGGATGGTAATCGATTCCCCAATCGATTACCGTCCTTCGTAATCGATCAGTTGATCGATTACCAGTCGATCGCATTTCCACAGAATCAATTTTAATCGACTCTTAATCGATTAAGATACTTGATCGATTAAGTGTAATCGATCGCCTGATCGATTATGTGATCGATTATCGCTTCCTTATATTGTCTGTTTCTCATGTTTACCACTCCTATTTTTTACTATTAAGGGGGAGTTTATGCGTTAATGGGGAGACACGCTTGGATTAAGGGGGAGTTAAGTGAGGATTTGATGACCAGTCTACACCCTTTTCGCAATGTTTAACAAAGGGGGAGAGGATGGACTTAAGTTTAGAAATTACAAGGAGAATTATTCAATAAACTTAATTGATGTAGGGGGAGGATTTGATCTCCTTACATATATGAACTTAACTCTTATTCCCAAAGTAATGAACTTAATTGTTGTAGGGGGAGGATCTTGATCTCCTTACTTACATATATGAAAGGGAAGATTGTTGATATTCTGATCTAAACTTAAATCGTGTTGTCAAACAACAAAAAGGGGGAGATTGTTGATGCAGTTTGTCCCGATTGTTATTTTGATGTTGACACAGATTTAAGTTCATTTTAGTTGGATAAGAATTAAGTTCAATATATTCAGATTGACCAATGACGGATGAGAGTCGGAGAGGGCTCGGTAGCTCGTTCTCCGGACTAGGTCAGAGAGGGCTCGGTAGCTCGTTCTCTGGACCAGATGGAGTCGGAGAGGGCTCGGTAGCTCGTTCTCCGGACTAGGTCAGAGAGGGCTCGGTAGCTCGTTCTCTGGACCAGATGGAGTCGGAGAGGGCTCGGTAGCTCGTTCTCCAGACTAGGTCAGAGAGGGCTCGGTAGCTCGTTCTCTGGACCAGATGGAGTCGGAGAGGGCTCGGTAGCTCGGACTAGGTCAGAGAGGGCTCGGTAGCTCGTTCTCTGGACCGGATGGAGTCGGAGAGGGCTCGGTAGCTCGTTCTCCGGACTAGGTCAGAGAGGGCTCGGTAGCTCGTTCTCTGGACCGGATGAAGTTCGGAGAGGGCTCGGTAGCTCGTTCTCCGGACTAGGTCAGAGAGGGCTCGGTAGCTCGTTCTCTGGACCGGATGAAGTGGGAGAGGGCTTGGTAGCTCGTTCTCCAGATTAGGTCAGAGAGGGCTCGGTAGCTCGTTCTCTGTACAATCGGAACTATAAAGGCGATTACTGGGTATGCAACAAATTATGTAGTGGGATGTGAGTGATGTAGATGGGATCTATCCCTCCTATATAACGGGAGTGATATCATAGTTCTTGATAGAGTGAGATCACTGGAGTGCATGGCCATGCCCAAATGAGTCAACATGAGATGTTGAGCTCGTTTGATTGAGTGAGTCTACTTGGTGTTCAAGACATAGATTGATTAGAGGATGACACGGTCTATGCCTCGGTTTAATCAATCATGATATCAAGGATAGAAGGACATTTGTCACATATTGTGAAGAGTCACAATTAGTAGTCACAATGGTGATGTTGGATCTCAACATTCTTGTAACTTGGGTAGTAGTGATGTGTTGCTAGATACCGCTCACTACTTATGCACCTAAATGAGTTTAGGGCATTGCCAACGTTACGAGAACCTATAGGGTCACACACTAAGGGCAATTAGATGGAGATTAGATCCATATGATGGATCAAGAGGATTGGTTTCATGAGATGAACCAAGTTGGGTTAAGAGTAATCCAAGTTAGACTAGTTGAGTTAGACTCAAGTTTGATTCAAGTGTTGAATGAGTCTAGTTGAGAGTTGATTCATTAAATCAATTTAAATTAATGAATAGAGATTCATTAAATTGAAATTGATTTGAATCAATGGTTGGATTTGATCAACCATGGTTAAGTTAGACTTAACCAAGAGGAAGAAGAAAAATCAATTTGATTTGATCAAATGCCATGTCATGGTGACATGGCATGGGGCCGGTCAACCATTGGTTGATGATGATCCACATCATCAAGAGGCCACATCATGGAAGTTACAAGATCATGGCTTGGTAGTTAAATAGATCATGGGTAGTTACAAGCATGAGGTGGCCGGCCACTAAGCTTTAAAAGAGGGAAATGTTGTTTTTTGTTTTGTGAATTCATTTGCTTCTTCTCCCTCACGTTGAGTTCTTCTTCTCCTCTCCCTCTCACTGACCGAACCAAGACCAAGAGTGCTAGCACACTCTAAGGTTCGGTTCCTCCATCCCCTTGCTCGTGTGGATACCGATAGAGAGAAGGCGCGTGACTTCTTCGAGATCCGGCGAAGAACGGAGCGTGCGGGATAAGCGAAGGGCTTCGCAACTAGGGTAAAACTCTAACCAAGTAGATCTAGTGTAGATCTAAGTAGAAACAAGTTTCGTATAATTTTTGTTTGCACGAGATCCTCGGTTAAGGGCTACGGGGTTTCCGCAACGCAAAATCGGTTTTTGCAACCCGTAACCCAACAGACCCAGGTGAGACCCAGTTAACCAAGTGATCAGATTGCATGATTTCACTTAGGTTTAATTGATGAGTGAATCGATTAACCAAGGATAAGTTGTTAGTCGATCTGGTGATCGATTACATAACATTCTGTATGACCTAGGGTTAATGTTTAATCGATCTGGTGATCGATTACAGAGCATTCTGTGAGAATTCGGAAAAGCCCACAGAACGCACCATAATCGATTAGGCAATCGATTATGGTGGCTGGTAATCGATCAGCTGATCGATTACCATGCCTTAATCAGTCAGCTGATCGATTAAGACCTTGGGTAATCGATTAAAGGCTTGGATGAATCGATTATACGGTTTGTAGAGGAGAGAATTACGATGTTTAATCGATTGTCTGATCGATTAATACATTTCTGATTGTGTTCAGGTTACTGCTCTGACTTCTAATTATCTCTGATATTGCTTTGCTAATCATCTATGAAGCTTGCAGGTGGAATTTGAATTCAAACGAAGAACAGGAAGAGTTAAGGTCTTCCTTTCTATCATGGCAGTTTGTCGAGCTTGATTTTCAGGTAAATGACATGGCGGAGCTCTTAGCTGCACAGGATGTCGATCAGTGAGTGAGCTAAGAGGAGCTTGGTGCTAGTAAGCTCAGATGGCTCAGTGTAGTGGACTCATAGACCGTTTGAACAATAAGCTAAAAGGAAGAGATGAAGGGGAAAAAACTACAACGAACGATTGATTGAGGCTTGTGCTCGTGCTTGAGTTGGCTGTGGTGTTCTCTGTTCATTGTCTTCCGAAAGCTTTCTCATTGTTTCTTTTGATTTTGAGGTTGTGCTATAAGTTCAATCTTTTGTGCCTCAATCTTGAAGTTAATTTTCCTTCTATAATCTCTGTACTTAACAAATATCCTTGAGATTGGTTGTGGAGAGGTCACTCCACCGAGAAGGAGCTTCATCTAGCCGGATTCATCTGGGGTGTGATCTACCGAAGATCAAGGGATCATCCACCTCACGGACACGTCGAGGAGTAGGGGCAAGTTATCCCCGAACCTCGTATATCCTCATGTTAGCATTGTCTTTGTTTTATTAGTTATTTTCTTCTATTTTCCGCTGCGTACTAAGATTTTGTAGGAGAAAATCAATTTGCAAAGAGAGGCTATTCACTCCCCCCCTCTCTAGCCATCTCCCGATCTTCAACAGCTTGAGCCACCATGACTTCCTTCTTCTTATCCTTCTTCTTGAACTCCTCCTTCTTCTTCAGCTTTGGGCAATTTGGCTTGATGTGCCCCTTTTTGTTGCACTCATAGCAAGTCACGTTAGGATTGAAATTTGAACTTTGACTTTTACCTTGGGATGATGGAGTGAACATCTTTTTCACATCCCTTCGTGTGAACCTTCTTGATCTTCCCATCATCTTTTTCACATAATGTGCCATTTGCTTGGGAGACATCTCCTCATCACTATCAGATGTCTCTTGTTCAGATTCGGATGAAGACTCCTTCTCCTCTCTTCTTCTTTTTCTCCCTTTTCTCTACAAATAAAGTTATACCTTTGTCTTTCGAAGACAAGTTAGCTTGTTCGTGAAGTTCAAATTCACAAAATAACTCATCTAATTCAACAATTGAAAGATCCCTCGATACTTTATAAGCATCAACCATTGATGCCCATAAAGTGGTTCGAGGAGAAGGCTTGTAGCACGTACCTTACCAAGTCCCGATTGTCCAATTTCTCACCTATCACATGTAGACCGTTTACGATCTCTTTGAATCGTCCATGCATTTGACTCACGGTCTCATTTTGCCTCATGGTGAAGGTTTGGAGTTGTCCAACTAGAAGATCCTTCTTTGCTCTTCTAGATTCACTTGAACCCTCGTTGAGTTCAATAAGTTTCTCCCAGAGTTCCTTGGCCGAGTTGAAAGGTCCAACCTTGCTCAGTTGATCTTTGGAGAGTCCACATTGCAATGTGGTTGTGGCCTTTGCATTTGCTTGGGCCTTTTTGCATGTTTCCTTCGACCAATCTTTTGTAGGTAGAGGTAATCCAGATGCATCCTTCGGTTTTTCGAAGCCATCTACAATACTAAACCAGTTTTCAATATCGTTCATTAAATAATATTCCATTCTACCTTTCCAATATGCGAAATCGTTGCCGTCGAAGTACGGTGGTCGTGCGGTGTTGTATCCCTCTTGAAACGCCATTTGTATTTCGGTTGAACGTTGGATCTTTCGAAAGGAACCCGCTCTGATACCACTTGTTGGGATCGGTGCGTTCGCTAGAGGGGGGGTGAATAGCGATTTTTCATTTTTCTCCTGCAAAAATGTCAGCGGAAGCAAAGAAATAGAGAAAAGAATATCACAACGCTAACCCGTTCGATTTACTTGGTATCCACCTCTACGAGGTGACTAATCTAAGGATCCACACACACAGCCCGACGATTCCACTATCGAAAACCCTCCTTCTCGAAGAACCCTTCGAAGGTGGAGAAAACCCTCACAATCTTGATCTCTTCCTTACAGTAATGAAGATTGAAGTTTAGAGGAAGAGAACACAAAAACACACTGTGAATGTTCAGCAAAGAATGAAAGAATGAGAGTTGTTGTTGTTCTTCGCGTCGAACACCACTTTTGTGATTTTTCGGAGCATCAGTCGACTGCTCATAGGGCCAGTCGACTGATGACATTAATTGCTCATTAATTTCTTCAAATCTGCGCAGCTGTCAGCCAAACGGTCGACTATCAGTCGACTGCTGGAAATACCAGTCGACTGATCAGTCGACTGACAGTCGACTCGCAGTCGACCAAAGTTTCTGTGTGTGTCTCGGATCAACCCCAGTCGACTGCTCTAGTCAAGCTGAAAACTCCCCCTTTCAGCTATTTCTTCAACCTTTAGCCTTGACGCAAACCTTCAAACGCCTTCCACAAGCCTCATGCTTATCCTTGCACTAGCTTGAGACGTTTCCCTCGGTTTCGTCGTGCTAAATCTTCCTTGCCAAGAGGCCGCGCCTCCGGGACTTCACCAATTGCCAAGAGGCCGCGCCTCCGGGACTTCACCAATCGCCAGGTCTCCACTCCTGGGCTTTCCTGTGGACTCAAACCACACATGTTAGATAACAACACATTGCCTAACTTAAATCAATTTTAGCCAAACATTAAAATCCAATCACTTGGGGCACGATTGCATCAACACTTTTCCTCTTCCTCTTGCTCTTCTTCTCTTCCTTCTCTTCCTTATCTTCCATCTCTTCCTTTCTTCCTCTTCTTTTGGCCACCGGCCCTAGCACAAGGGGGGAGGATTGGTTGAGCTGGCCCTAGCACTTGGGAAGGAAGAATAGTCGGCGTCAGCCCTAGGAGAAGGAGGAGGAGGGATGGGTGGTGGCGCCGGCTTTAGGAGGAGGGAGGCTAGGGTTTTAAGATTCTAATAATTTTTTCTTATCTAGATTTCCATAGAAAAAATCCAATGTTGGTGCAAGATGCACTAAGATCATGCCTATAGTTTCGATGTTTGACAATATACCTAAGTCGGTCAGTTTGACCAAGGAGTGATCCAAACAGGACTTGATGTTTGGATGTGTGGAAGTGAAAGGGGTGATCCAAACAGGACTTGATGTTTGGATGTGTGGAAGCGAGCAAGAAGACCTAGTCGGTTAGACTAGGCAGTGGAAGTCCTAATCTGAAAGATTGGGCAAGGGAAGTCCTAGTGAGTGAAGCTGGGCAAGGGAAAGTCCTAGTTGTAGGCTAGGCAAAGGGAAAGTCCTGGTTTGGAGGATCAGGCGGAAGTCTTGGCAGAGTCAAGTGCACCAGGTGAAGTCTGGGCTGGTCTAGGTGACCGAGTCGCAGCAGAAGTCTGGGCTGGTCTAGGTGACCGAGTCACAGCAGAAGTCTGGGTTGGTTATGAAGGGAATCGCTCGGAAATCATTTCTTTATAGTTAAGATAAAGAAATACAAGATTACACTACAACCGCCTCAATGGTTTGTCCCTATCCATTACGGTTGTGAGCACTTTTTATAATTTATAAGGAACTGATAACATAATCTTCTATGTGACACCACACACCATGTTATCTACAATATAAATTAAACGGACAACTGTATTTAACTAAAACACAGACCTTTGACTAACTATGATTCTCATTAGAATAAATAAATTTACAGATGTTCATACAAGCGCTCAGGCTTACTGTATACATCCCTACAGGTTAGAGAGAACTGAACCGCAGCAAAAATCCTGGGGGGGCGAGGACAGAGACGAGCACAAGTCCAACAAGTTTGGAGGACTTGGTTGGCATGAATTCTCCAAAATGGAGTGGGTTAGACTAACCCAAAATTTTGGTAGAAATCTGAAGTTAGACCCACTAGGTAAGGCTTTAGGTTGTCTTATTTGCTTACTTGTATGCTTATCTTGTAGGAACCAGGAGCTAGGCTGATCGATTAAGAATCAAAATGGAATTTCACAGAACCCATCCTAATCGATCAACTGATCGATTACGGATGAGAGTAATCGATCGGTTGATCGATTACCTCCGGTTCTGTCCGAAGGTTAATCAATCCACTGATCGATTACCGCGTTGAACTGGAATTTCACAGAACCCAGCTTAATCGATCAGTTGATCGATTACGGCTGAGGGTAATCGATCGGTTGATCGATTACCTCCGGCTCTGTCCGAAGGTTAATCGATCCACTGATCGATTACCGCCCTTTGGCACGCTCGGTGGGACTGCTGTAATCGATCATTTGATCGATTACAAAGTAATAAATTGGGTTGGTGATCGATTCACCAACCCGGTTTTAAGGCTTCACCCGTCTAAAACTCTCCTTCCTTATCTTCAAACCCTACCCGAGCGCCGATCCTTCTCCTTCTTCCTACTGTTTTCTTCTTCCTTCCTTGAGGTGCTGCGATTTTTCTTCCTTCCTCATCACCGGACCATTCATGGCACCGAAGTAAGTTCCAAAACTTTCTTCATCATTTTTCTTTGTTCCCATTATTTTCCTTTTGATCACACTGCTGTTCATCGTTTATGCTAATTATGATTATATTATTGTTTATGATCTTTCTTTGATTGGTGTTTGTGCTCATGTGCCATGCCCTGTCTGATTGTGGTTATGTTGTGGTTGTCTACGTTGTCAAACTATAGGAAGAAAAGTAAGGGAAACCCCTCGAGTGAGGGTACTTCCCGGTCCTCTCCACCTTCTGCCCGACCACCTAGACCTCAGCCCCCTACTGATTCCCGATTTCCAAATGCTGCCCTTCAGGAAGCATTTTCAAAATCCTCTTTTCAATTGATACCTCTACGGGCAGTGGACCGACAATTTGTGTTAGTGAGAGCCCTAGAGCCAATCATATGATGATTGTTGTATGAACTCATTGTATCATATTCTTATATATATAAAGGCATTTCTTTATGGTTATTATACTTACTTGTATTGGTGCCAAATAACTAAGTATAATAGCGTCCTTGAGCAGTAGGTCCCTATCTATATCAATCGATTGGTTGAATCGATAGTGAGATGATATAGAGGACACTACTCTTAATCATTCCTAGTCGAGTATTAACATTCAAGGACAATGTTAATGCAATAAGACTAGCATGTAGGTCAACTCGATGACTTGATCTCACAAGTCATGGATATGGAGATGTCAAGTTGACACATGGGTATGCATTGGAGAATGTATACTGAATGACCCGCCATGAGAAAGTATCATGGATCATTATATGAGTGTCATATACTTTCTCATGTGGCTATTAGTATGACTATTAGTCCTTGGACCAGAAGTCACCATGGTTCCCAACATAAGGAGTTGTATACTTTGGCTTCGTCAAACGTCACCCGTAACTGGGTGGACTATAAAGGCGATTACTGGGTATGTAACAAATTATGTAGTGGGATGTGAGTGATGTAGATGGGATCTATCCCTCCCATATGACGGGAGTGATATCATAGTTCTTGATAGAGTGAGATCACTAAAGTGCATGGTCATGCCCAAATGAGTCAACATGTGATGTTGAGCTCGTTTGATTGTAGTGAGTCTACTTGGAGTTCAAGACATAGATTGATTAGAGGATGACACGGTCTATGCCTCGGTTTGATCAATCATGATATCAAGGATAGAAGGACATTTGTCACATATTGTGAAGAGTCACAATTAGTAGTCACAATGGTGATGTTGGATCTCAATATTCTTGTAACTTGGGTAGTAGTGATGTGTTGCTAGATACCTCTCACTACTTATGTTTCTAAATGAGTTTAGGAGCATTGCCAACGTTACAAGAACCTATAGGGTCACACACAAAGGACAATTAGGTGGAAATTAGGTTCATATGATGAACCAAGAGGATTAGATTCATGTGATGAATCAAGTTTGGTTAAGTGTAATCCAAACTAGACGTGTGGAGTTGATTTGATCAACTTTGGGAGATTAGAAGTCAAGTTTGACTTGACTTGAGAAGGAGAATGTTAGGAGTCAAGTTTGACTTGACTTTGTGCCATGTCATCATAAATGTTGACTTGACTTTATGCCATGTCATCATCAAGTTTGACTTGACTTTATGCCATGTCATAGTCAAGTTTGACTTGACTTATGCCACCTCATGGTCAATGCTTGACTTGACCAATTGACTTCTTGTTGAGGTGGCATAAATGATAGCCAATTATGATGTTCCACATCATGGGGAAGATGAAGAGTCATATGCGACCTCATGGTCAATGTTTGACTTGACCAAGATTATGTGACATATGTGATGGCCAATGATGATGATCCACATCATCAATGGATGCCACATCATGGAGGTTACAATAAGAGTTTGTAACCTAAGGCTTGAATGGCTTTAATGGGATTAATTGGCATTAAAATTGCCTTGATGTGACAAGACATAAGATGAGAAAGAGGAGGAGTTTTTTCATTCAACGTGAACATTTCTTCACTTCTTCTTTTTCTTGTTTTTCTTCCTCTCCTTGGATTTTTCCTCTCCTTCTCCCTTTCCTATAAATCTGACCAAACCCTATAGAAGGTGCTAGCACACCTTTGCTTCGGTCTTTTCCACTCAAGTTGTCCGTGTGGATACCATAGAGGAGTCTACGCGTGTAGCTCTCGAGATTCGGCACCGATTTGGACGAGCGGGATACGCGAAGGGCACGCATCGAGGGTAAAGTTCTAAACATGTAGATCTAGAGTAGATCTAAGTAGAAAACAATTTTATGTTTCGCACGGATCCGGTGGCTAGCACGTCGGGATTTTCCGCAATGCAAAAAGGCAGTTTTTGCGGCCCGACTTGCTAACAATTTGTTCACGATAACTGCTTTTCCATTTTTCAAATCATCGAACATTATCAATTGTCTTCTGTAGTGTACTGTGAGCGGGAGATCAATGTTGATCGTCTCGCTGAGTTCTACAACAACCTACACACCACTGATGAGGGTTAACTATAGGACCCCATGATCGTCAGGGTTAACTAACGGCCAAGACCAATATTGACTTTACCTATAGGATACTCGCAAACTATCTTGGTTGTCGACCCTCACAGTCTGATTTTGTCTGTTTCCCGACTCTACCCGAGATCCTACCTCCACCATTTCATCAGATTACCCTTGAGCTGATGCATCAGCAGCTCCTCCATCGTCCACGTCCCGATTGGTCGGATGGCGGTATCACCGCTTTCCCAGCTCTTCGGATGTCTGCGATTGACTACATCTTATTTAAGATCGTAGTCAATTGCATTCTACCTATTACTTCCCGAGCCTTAGCCGTTATACGGCCTCCCCAACTGTTCATGGTATATGTTCTCCTTCAGCGGCTTGATATTGATATCGCCGCTAACATCTTTGCCTCTATCATTCACCATACCTCGCCGGTGAAAGGTAAAGTCCACATGCCATACGGCAACATTATCACCGGTTGGTTGGAGTCTTTGGGTATAAATGTCGCTAGGGGGAAGATTGAAAAGATGACCAAGAAGTATTCCCGACTTGGACTTCGAGCCTTCTCGAAGTCCAAGATCTCTGTACGTTACGGGCAGGTTAGATGGGTCGACGGGCGAGCACCAGGTGCACTTCCTCTACAGGCTGTAGCACCCGTTGATATGGACATTGAGGAGGATCCTGCAGCTGAGGGGGAGGCTGTTGAGGACAACGACCCAGACTACGCGGCAGAGCCTGACTATATGGCTCATATTGGGGCACTGGAGGCACGATTCACCGCGCTGGACGTCCGGATCGATACAGGATTTTCCACACTCAGAGCGCGGATGGACGGTATTGTTTCAAGCTTCACAGAGATGAGAGGCCAGATGACCACCATGTACGATATGATGCAGACCTGGATGAGCGGACATCTGCCTCCTCAGCCTTCTTCCAGTGCTCCTCCAGCTGTTGATCCTCCAGCTTCAGATATGGTTATCGGCGATCCCATCGTGGACCCTGATACTGGTCTTGTATCATTCGATGTTGATATTTGACTGATTGATGTATGCTTTGCTATTTTCTTACTATGCTACTGTTGTTGACTTGCTATTTTGTCATTAACCTGCTATTTTGACTGTTATGTTTGTATGGTTATGTTTACTTTCCCTTGCACTTATGGTATATCTGTTTCGTGTTCTCTCTATTTATTTTTATATACGATTGACAGGAGACGCGTTTGTATTTAGGGGGAGTTAGAATGACTTGTTGGTCAGTTACACTTGTTGACCTGTTGACCTGTTGACTTGTTGACCCTTTTCGGTGTTTGTCAAAGGGGGAGAGAAACTTAAGTTTAGAGATTACCAAGAAGAATTGATGTAGGGGGAGGATTTGATTCCCTTACAGATAAGAGGATTCGATGTAGGGGAGGATTTGATCCCCTTACAAATATGAACTTAACTCTTATTGAAAATTCTGATCTAAACTTAAATCATGTTGCCAAACAACAAAAAGGGGGAGATTGTTGATGCAGTTTGTCCCGATTATTATTTTGATGTTGGAACAGATTTAAGTTCATAAGACTTAAGTTCGATATCTTCAGATTGACCATGGACCGGATGTAGTCGGAGAGGGCTCGGTAGCTCGTTCTCCGGACTAGGTCAGAGAGGGCTCGGTAGCTCGTCCTCTGGACCGGATGTAGTCGGAGAGGACTCGGTAGCTCGTTCTCCAGACTAAGTCAAAGAGGGCTCGGTAGCTCGTTCTCTGGACCGGACGAAGTCGGAGAGGGCTCGGTAGCTCGTTCTCCGGACTAGGTCAGAGAGGGCTCGGTAGCTCGTTCTCTGGACCGGACAAAGTCGGAGAGGGCTCGGTAGCTCGTTCTCTGGACTAGGTCAGAGAGGGCTCGGTAGCTCGTTCTCTGGACCGGATGAAGTCGGAGAGGGCTCGGTAGCTCGTTCTCCGGACTAGGTCAGAGAGGGCTCGGTAGCTCGTTCTCTGTACCGGACTATACTCGGGTGAGACCCAAGTTAGTCAACCAGATCATAGGTTTAATCGATGAGTGAATCGATTAACCAAGGATAAAGTGTTAATCGATCCGTTGATCGATTACAGAACATTCTGTGAATTCAAGGTTAATGTCTAATCGATCGGTTGATCGATTACTGAACATTCTGTGAATTCAGGGTTAAAGTCTAATCGATCGGTTGATCGATTACTGAACATTCTGTGAGAATTCACAGAAGGCACGGAGTATGAATGTAATCGATCAGGTGATCGATTACAAGGTTTTGTAATCGATCACCTGATCGATTACCGACCCTTAATCCATCAGATGATCGATTAAGGGTCGTTCCACGGCCAAAGGAGAAAGCAAGTGCGACGTTTAATCGATTGCTTGATCGATTAACTCATTTTTGATCGTCTGCTCTAACTTCTGATTATATCTGATTGTGCTTTGCTAATCCTCTGAAAAGTGTGCAGGCAAGTTTGAATTTGAATCATGATAAAGGAGGGTCAAGGCTTGCTTTCAGTTGGTTCAGTTGATCGAGTTTGATTCTCCGATAAACGACATGGCGGAGCTCTGAGCTGCACAGAGAGTCGATCAGTGAGTGAGCTGAGGAGAGCTTGGTGCTGGTTTGGTACTTGTAAGCTCAGGTAGCTCAGGTGGCTCAGGTGGTTCAGTGCAGTGGACTCAGAGACCGTTGAACGAGCAGATACAAGGAGACTAAAAGGAAGAGAGGAAGAGAAAGGGGGAACAACTCCGATAACTCTAACAAAACAAGGCTGTGGGTGTTAGTGCTGGTTGTGTGTTCTCTGCTTACTTGCGTTCCTACTCTTCGAAGATCTCTGGTGGTGCAAGGAGCTGGTGCTCTTGCTCTCTTCTGCTTGAGGTTTACTCTGTTTATTAAGGCAGTGCTGTAAGTTCGATCTGTTGTGCCTCAATCCTTATTTTTACTCCTTCTATAATCTCTGTGCTCAACAAATATATTTGAGATTGGTTGTGGAGAGGTCACTCCACCGAGAAGGAGATTCATCTTGCCGGTTTCATCCGAGGTGTGATCTACCGAAGATCAAGGGATCGTCCACCTTACGGACACGCCGAGAAGTAGGGGCAAGTTATCCCCGAATCTCGTAAATCCTTGTGTTAGGTTTGTTCATTTTGGTTTCTTCTATATTTCCGCTGCGTACTAACTGTTTGTAGGAGAAAATCGATTTGGGCTATTGACACCCCCCTCTCTAGCCATCTCCCAATTCCTAACAGATTTATCATAGCATTAGGTTTTAGGGTTTATATTAAAGTAAGCATTAGGTTTAGGATTTTTATCATATTAGTTTTAGGGTTCCTACTCAGTCTCTTATGGATTTACCATTATATTTTAGTTTATCTAATACCAATTTATTGGTATCAGAGACGGTTAGTACTTTTGAGATTTGTCGTACTTTTGGTCTATCTGATAGTTTTGTGATCCACCGTTTTCTGGATTCGTCGTTGTATCAGGTTTATCGAATTTCGGTTTACTCGATCCTGGTTGTGAGATGGAGCTGACACGGTAAAAGGTCTCTGGGCAATAAAGCTGTAAGTATTTCTGGTATATTTCTACATTGGTTAGAAAATGCATATTAGTTATATATCAGGTATTATTTTTATACGGTCCCTGTAAACCGAGGACAAAGTCGATCGTCTAGACGATCTGTTATTCCGGTAGAGCTAGAAATTTACGAGCATGCTATGCATGATCAGGAATATTTTTTTTACTGATCTAGTACCAGCTATAGTTAGCAAAATAGTAGATTTGAGTCGAATACCATTATGGGCAAAGTCGGTCAAAGACCGATTAACTTTATTCTATGGGTAATCTGACCTAGGCTACAGACTGCCTAATCATGCAATGTGTCACGAGTAGGGTTGCAAATTAGAATTTATAAATTTATCAAAAACCCACGATGAATACAAACAAACGAAGTATAGGGGCCTCGAGTCGTGTTTTTCTAAGGACTAGTAGCAAATTGTTTAAGTTGAGCTTTTCGTGTCGTTCTTTTTGGGTTTTCAAATATAAATGGGGTTTTGATGATTTTCAAATAAAATGCAAATTAAAATACACTAAATCAATGAAATGCAATTAAATTAAACCTAAATGCTCAAAAGCAAACAAATTGAATTGCAACAAACAAATCAAAAGCAAACTGAAACCAAAACCCTAAATGCTCAAGTCAAAAACCTAACCTAGATGCAAATTGAGTGCATTTCAGTGCAATGGATGCAAGCAAGGGAACAAACCAATTGAAATTCATTGAAACTAGATAGCTAAACCCTAAAATGCAATCAAACACTCAAACCGAACCAAACTCAATCTGATACATCCAATTTCAGTTGGCACGGAACAGTAAATCAATTCGAAACAACAGTTCAGACACCTAATGGCTTAAATCAAAAACCTAAACCTATCCAACCTATTAAATGGCACGGGGCAGTGGGTTTTGGCACGGAACAGAAATGGAATTGGCACAAACAGTAATGCAAGCTAGTTTATCAAACAGAAACAGAAATTGCAGCTAGAATTTGAAGCTAAACAACATTAGATTAAACCCAACAAACTTAACTACAAAGGGGAATTAACCACATGAAAGCAATTCAAGGATTGGCTAGCAAATTGTTAACTAAAAACAGAATCAGAATCGAAATTCAGAATTCAGAAATTATGTTCAGAAACAGAAATGCAGTAAACTCATCCACGGCTTTCTCTTCCGATCGCGGCTGCTCAGCTTGGTGTCAAACAAGCTGCCAAATGCATAATGATGGCATTGAAAATCCCTCTAGAAGCTGAACACAATCGCTGGTCCATCTGCTCGCAACCAAAATTCTGAAAAACCGAAGAAACCCTCCTCGCGTTAACAGAGCCTTGTGTCCGAGCGAAAATTTGAGCTGCAAACTGGAATGATTCTCCTCTCCTCGCGCCAATGTAGTTGCTGACACCTTTAGCTTTCTCCAAGACCTTCAGAGAACCCCTCTTCCGATTTCGGGAGCTGATGATGCCGTAACTCACCGGAAACAGTCGAAACAGAGCAGTCCAGCGGCGGTGAAACCCTCGCCGTCGCTAGCTTCCAGCTGTCGATTTCCGTCCAACCGAGTGGTTCTAGCTTCCTCGAGGATCCAGAAGCACGAAGGATTTGAATTGGGTGGATGGGGGCTGGCCAAGAGTTACGAGCAGGGCATTTCTCGCGGGCGGGACGATGAACAGTGGTGGCGCAGCCACTGTTCATCCCGAAGGTTTTTGGGTTTTATACGCGTGATTATTTGGCCGATCTCAGCCGTCCATTTTGATCCTGTGATTGAGCTTTGATCTGGGGTTTAGGGCAGTCTAGGGTTTGTGAACAATTCAGGGATTTTGATCAGACTTGAGTTGGGTCATGTCCTCCATGTGACTTGATCAATTTGGATAAATTTGGCTCGATTTGACCACGGTTGAGCTTGAGTTGGGTCCGGTTTGAGCCCTAAAATCAAATAAACTCAATTAATGCAAAAATTCACCATTAAATCATGAAAATTATATCAAGCCTCAAATCATGCAATATAGGACAAACACGATCAAATCGATCCATTATACAATTTATTTTCATGCAAAAACCCAAAAATAAATCGATTAAAAATGCATAAAACCCTAACTTATCAAATTCCCCCACACTTAACCTTGAGCGTCCCGCTCAAGTCAACAAAACAAAACTAAGATTGTACCCCCTAGATCATTCTCAATCATGATTAGAAACAATTAAAAGGGAATTATCTAAGTTGTAGAGTCTCAAAAGCTTAAATCCATGGATTAGACCCTTGTACTTGGTTAACCACATAGCAAGTTTCACCTTTCATGATTAATTGAGATAAATGTATCACACTAAATCTCACGAGGTTGTTTTCAATAGATAAATCAGTGGCTCTCACCCTAATTCTAATCCATGATCAAAGTAAAGTAGGGCTCACTCAAGCAACTTAAGTTTCATGCATTTCCATAGGCTTGCTTGTTTTCTACTCTCCACTACCATTCTTAATTTGGAATCCACATATACTAGGCTTATTGAAGACATAAAGGAATTATGAACTGAGATAAATGAAATAAGAATTTAGAAATGCAAATTCAAGAGAAAAGGATTTCAAGAAAAGAGAGTAAATGAAGTAAGAAACATGGGTATAGTCAAATGTAAATCAATGAGCCCTTGCCCTCTTTCTGAAAGCTTTCTCTTGTATTCCATTTGTTTCAGTGTGTTTTGCGTATTCATGAATCAAAAATGAGTCAAACTCATGAGGTTCTCCTTGTTGATACAAACTCCTCACTTCTTCTTCTTCTTTTCTCTTCATCACCCCAAATGTGCCATTTTGCATTTCCTCTTCGAATCAAGCCCAATTCTTTCATATTTAGATTTCACAAGAGATAAGAAATAGCATCCAATCATCATATATCAAAATTCACTTCACACGAACCCGCAATTTCAATGTATCATTGGCATGATCTATTCCAAAAATTGCTGAAATTGGATTTGATACTTTGCTTGTTCTCTCTTGTTTCTTGCTGTTTTGCCTCCATTCTTTTTCCATAATGAAGCTTGATTGATAATGCTAATATCCATGCAAAGTTCTGTGAAATTCGAGTTCATTTCAGTCCCTCAAAAATTCCAAAATCTCAGCTGGAAAATAAAAACTGCAATTTCTGATTTTTCTGATTTTTTTCCAATCTGAAATTTTGCTTGTTCTTCTTGTTTCTGATCTGTTTTGCCTCCATTCTTTTTCCATAATGAAGCTTGATTACTTTAGCAATTAACCATGTGGTTTTCTCTGCAATTCGGTTCAGATCAGTAGCTCAAAAATTCTTGAAAATCCCTTGATACAACCAAAAACTGCATTTCTGTTTTCTTTTTCTGTTTTTTTTCTGTTTTTCTTTTTTTTTCTGATGCTGCCATCAAATTTGGAAATTTGTATCATTGTCATTTGTTGTTTAGTCCTGACTGAATTGAAATGGGTTTTACCATGGCCGAAAAACTGATCAACATTCTTGACACCCACTCATGAAAATCACACCTCTTCTTTTTTTTTTTTTCTGTTTTCTTGAATTTTTTTTCTGTTTGATTTTTTTTTCTCAATCTGATCTTGATTTGATCCATGGTATCTTGTATAATTCCAATCCTACTTCTTCGATTGCTTTGCAATTGGTTTGTTGAAGGAAATCCAAGCAAAACAATTCACAACTTCCACTCATCAATTTTTTTTCTTTTCAACTGTTTTCTTCTCTTTTTTTTCTCATCCTTTTGAATCTGAATTCTTTGGCTTTGAAACTTCACACATTTCTAGAAATAAAGATCAATCATTTCATTTTTGATCCATATGAGCTTCAAAAAATCAAATTGGCACATTTGTTCATTGTTTTGGCAACTAGCATTTGATTTCCACTTGGTTTACAATTCAATTTCCACATTTTGAATCATCCCTTTTCACCATCATTTCTGAACATTGTGTAACATACTTTGTGCTCTCTAATCCGGCCATGAAACCAACTTTCAAGTACCCCCAAATCCACCACTAAGAAACTCAACTTCTTGTTTTCATCTTCATAACCTTCCATCTTTAGAAAACCCTCAAAATTACTCCTCAACTCCATTACTTTGCAAACATTACTCGTTTCATTCTGATATCAACTCATTCCATCTCAATTCAGCATTTCAAGACAAAGAAATCAATGAGAAGTAAAAACAACTCATTTTCACACCTTGCTTGGCACATTTTGGGCATTTGCAACTTCCTTCTTTTGGAAAAATTCACATCTTCATGTATCCTCACAAAAACCATCGTAACATCACATAATGATGAAGATCTGAATTGCTTCAATTAAAATTTCTCATTGACACCTTGCTACAACCCAAAAATGGCACAAACAATCCCCTTTGGCACACTTCTTCTTCTTTTCTCAAAATTTTTTTTTTCTTCAAAATTTTACACCTCCTCCCCCACACTTAAATCATTGACCGTCTCGGGCAAAGGAACATTAATAACATTAAAAATACCCATGTCCAAGAGAGCATAAAAATTGAACCGAAAATGGGGAAGAAAAATTTCAAAGGAAAATGGTTAAACATGGATGAAGCATGAAATTGTATGGTTTATGGGGGAATTTTTAAACCTAAATAAATGTGGACCCATCATAGATATTGTAGCCTTGAAAGAAAACAAGCAAGTTCTAGATTGGCAATCACTTAAGTGCATCACATAAAATGGTTAACCTCACTAGGTATAAAAATCACATTTTCTCAAGTTCATCAATCTAGGTTCCATTACTAAGGGTCATGCAAGCATTCAAAAGTGTTCATCCATGGACTTAAATCCTAGAATAATCAATCAAATTTAATTCTCTTTCAAGAGCTTCTAACATGATGTAAAGAAGTCCTAGGGGGGTACACTTATTCCCTACCCTAAACCATGCATGCAATGGTATTTTTTTTTAACATGCTCATGAAAATGAAACTTATTACTGATTTAAACTAAAAATGTAAAATAAAAACTAAACATGGTATTAACAATGAAAAGAAAGTGTAAGATGGAACAAACTCCCCTGAATCCTGGCGGTTGTAGAAGATTCAGTAATAAAATCCACGCCGGTAATGGAATGGATCGGGTAGAGGTAAGCATCTTCATAATATGGCCATGAATGTGCTGAATTGCTTCCTTAAAATTTTTCACCTCCTTGGATGGTGTTTCAGGTGGTCGGAGTCGATTCAGTAATATTTTCCACCCTGGAGGTGGAATTGCTGTGGGTGATGTGAAAAGATCTTCCTCTGATATAATCTCCTCAAATATTCTTTCTGGTGGTCGGAGAAGATTCAGATGGAGCACCCACATTGGTAGCTCGACTGTTGCTTGAAATGTTGGGGCCTTGTTCAGCATTAAAGGAGACTTTATCAACCTTGGAAGAGTGCAATCTGATGTTTCAAATAAATCTGCAAATCCAAAGAAAGAACCCATCTTCCACACGCATGTGGAGTAAGAAAGAGCAGAAAAAATAATATCAAACTGTGTAGGGCATGCATAAAGAAATGACTCACATCCAATAAAATCAAAAATTGGTACCTCTATGACATTTTCTGAATGATGGGCATAAATAATATCCATGGATGAATAGGAGG
Source organism: Curcuma longa (assembly GCF_044706935.1). Taxonomy (NCBI): domain Eukaryota; kingdom Viridiplantae; phylum Streptophyta; class Magnoliopsida; order Zingiberales; family Zingiberaceae; genus Curcuma; species Curcuma longa. The sequence goes on from NC_133869.1 coordinate 1,396,460, forward strand.
TACCTGAAGCATGACAAATACTGGAGTGATCACAAATAAGCCCTAATTGCTGACTGTATGGCTCCACAACTTCATCCTCCTCAGATGAGGGTTCCTGCTCTAACTCAAGTGACTGTATACTAACTGGAAGTGATTCTTGGGGTATTGCCTCCATGCAATCCCCTACACTCATACATGTATCCTCAAAATCCTCTGATACCTCAATCAATAATGGTGGTCCCTGGGGCTCAATGCAATCCCCTACACTCACTTGATCAGGCTCCATATCAACTTCCTCCAAGTTTTCAACAATGAAGACTGGCACTGGATCTGAAGGATTTGATTCTCTTTGTGGTTTATGCTCCATGTCTTGATCAGAAACTGAGATAGGTATCTGAAGTCTTGGGTCTGGAATAGTTTTACCACGTCGAAATACAATAACGCTCTCATCCTCTAAAGGATTCAGAAATGACTGAGATGGTGGCAATGGTGATTGATTGGACCCTTGGGATTGAAGCTGACTGATAATAGTGCCCATGTGACTCATCTGTCTTTCAAAATTTTGCTGAAATTGTTGATTTATTTCTTGTTGTTGTGAGCTTTGTTGCAATCTCTCCTCAAGCTTTTGTAGTTGTTGAATGAGCCCACTAGAACTCCCAAAATTTCCTTGATTTGCATGTAAATTTTGTTGAACTTGAAAATTTGTGGGCTGCTGAATTTGATTACAAATCTGTCCCCCTTGAAAAATTGACGATTGACATTGATTTTGGGCTTGAAATGAAGGATTATGATGCTGAAAATTTCCTTGAAAATTCCATGAATGTTGCTGAAAATTATCGCCATGAAAACCTTGATTTAGGGGCTGCTGAAAGTTGTTTGAAAGTTGCTGAAAATTCTGGTTTTGGAAGCTTTGAATGGGCTGCTCAAAATTTTAAAATGGTTGCTGAAATTGTTGTTGAAATTAAGGCTGTGAATACTGAAATTGGGGCTGAAAATTATTGTAGGGTTGTTGAAATCCTTGTTGTTGATGATACGGTTGCTGAAATTGATCTGATTGCTGTTGGAAATCTTGTTGAAACTGCCCTGTAACGACCCAACCTTTCTTATAGGGTGGCAACGCTACGTTTTCTTTTCTTTCATACATTTATGCATATGAATAATGAGCATTGCAGCGGAACTTAAACCTTTCATACATGTACTGTGTATTCATATGCAATAGAAAACTTTACTAACAAACCTTTCTATTTCCAATCCAAATCATGCATGTCAGGGTATTCTAATTCCATTTAATAAAAACTTAACTTATCATTCTTATCCGTAAATCATATACATGCAAGTATTAGATTTAGAATCTAGAAGGTAATAAACGATAATAGGATCATTCTCTGCCAAGTCACTGCCACACACACACTTGCCTTCCTGCTGCTTCCCATTCCTTAGTAACCTTTAAATGAATCTGCAACATAAGAAAGTAAGACTATAAGCACGAATGCTTAGTAAGCTCCTTTCCTACTCACAAAATCCAATCATCATATAAGCATGAAAATTCATAGCATAACGAAAACACATAAAACATGCATTCATGTTAACATTACATAAAGCATATACTCGATTAACCTTAACATTAAATCAAGCATATACACATTAATCCATCTCAGCATTTCATAAGCATATGATTATCGTTTCTTCTTTCATTAAATCATGTGCATCATCTTTACGATGTGTTTTGAAACATATCATATAATAATTAACATAATCATTTCATTAACATTATTGGGTGTCCCTGGCTTGTACCCATTCATTCATCATCTTGCTAGGCCTGTACTTTACCTCCGACCATCGGCCTAGGGACATCTTGGAGCCCATCCCTTACTAGATCCGAACACCAGACCGTCGACCTAGGGGCACTAGGTCCGTACACCAGACCATCGACCTAGGGGCACTAGGTCCGTACACCAGACCATCGACCTAGAGCACCTTGGAGCCCATCCCTTGGACCACCTTCACCCCGTCCTTCGGTGTCCGGTACAAGCCATGCATTTCATTTAAAGTAAAAATACATAACATACATGCATTCTTTTCTTTTCATAGTGTATGTTCTTTAAACATTCCTTTAACCATTAATCATGTATACGTGCATTCATTTCTTTTCATAGTGAATGTTCTTTAACATTCCATTATTCATCGTGTATACATGCATTCATAAGGTTCTTAAACCTTTACTATTCGTCATACCTAGCATACCTTGGTTGAAACCTAACCTTAAATCCATCATGCTAATCCATACATCAATGCATAACCCTTAGTTAACCCTAACTTCATTGTTCATAAATCATGGTTAGCATATCTTCGATAGTAATTATTCTTTACCATGATATTGCCTAGAACATAATCTTAATATGGCATCGAGCCATTGAGCATAACTTCATAAAATATGGCATCATCGCATTAGGTAAAGCTTCATTGCATAAACATGCCCACATATATTTCATGGATCATAAGACCTCTTTTATCCTTCTTGCAACGTTTTGGGCTATCACTCATATCATATTAGATCATAGATTTCAATATACTAATCCAACCAACATCTTATTCCTTTACTTGGCCATACTTTGAAATCAACGTAATCGATCCAGTGATCGATTGAACTCTATAATTTCTTTTTCACGGAATGTCATATAATCGATTAAGAAATCGATTACTCTTTCTAATAATCGATTCAGTGATCGATTAGTTGTTTTCGTCCAATTTTTTATTTTCCACAGAAAGTCATGTAATCGATCAGAAGATCAATTACTCTTTACCCTAATCGATCGAATGATCAATTATTTATCATAACCCCTTTCTCCTTAAGTCTGCTAATCATCCAATGATCGATTAATACTCACTTTAATCGATCCAGAGATCGATTACCTATATATAACTTTCTAATAATCGATTACATGTCTTAATCGATTAATGGATTGATTAAGTGCCGTAAATCTGTTTCTCATTAAACTTATTAATCGATCAGGAGATCGATTACGTTTACTTGTAATCGATCCGGTGATCGATTACAAGATTACATACTTTTCCAGAGAGCTTTGTAATCGATCAGGTGATCGATTACGCTCCTTAATCGATCTAGTGATCGATTCATTTCCATAATTTCCTTCCTCATTAAGCCTAATAATTGATCATGTGATCGATTTCTGGTACTTGTAATCGATCCCGTGATCGATTACAAGTTTCCCTAATCGATCCAGAGATCGATTTGCATCAAGGGATCTATAAAAACTCCTTTCATCTTCCTATGTTCTACGTTCTACGTTCAACCGTATACTATAGCTATGTTCCTACACATTTCATTTCATGCAATACAAGCAAACATCTAAACATGAACTTCATACATCATGCAACAATGAAAGCTATTATGTTACAGGTGAGGGAGACTTACATAGGTTTAGAATATTCTTATACCCTAAACAAGAGGTTCAAGCCTTGGTATCCTTGGGTTCTTCCCCTTGTTCTCCCCTAGATCCTCCTAGCCTTCCTAAACCCCTTTCCTTTGCCTTCTTAGCTTTGTTGATGGAGATGCCTTCCAAGAAGCTCTCGGCCAAGATGAACAAGAGAGGGAGTGAGGACTTGAGTGAGGGAGAGAGATATATAAAGGGGAGTGGAGAGAAGTTACAACTCCATTTGGTAACTCCTCTCATAAATCCTCATTAACATGTCCATTAATTCCCAACCTTTCAACTTCTTTCATTAAATTCTCACTAACTCATGAAGTAAAGGCACCCAAGTGTCTCTTCACTTGCCTCTTCCTGAAACCTTAGCTTTAACTAGATTTTCCCCTTTCCTTTTCATAGCAATTACTTGCTAGAACTCGTGGCTCACTCATGCTTCTTAGGCTTGCCACTTTCCATAAGGTCCAAGGTTCAATCCTTGGCACCTCCATTTCTTTTTCTTTTTCTTTTGGCAAAGCCCACCTAAGAGAGCCCATTACTTGTTATCCATTACATAAGCCCATATAAGGGTTAAGACCATTATGAGAACATTGAACCCATAGAACCCATTATGATACATCCTACTAATGGTCTATTTAGGGTAGAAGCCCATTTTGCATTAAATGCCCATTTAGTGTTTCTTTTCTATTCTAAATTATTTTTTCATAATCTTAGCCATCATTTATCAATATTTAAGGAAATATTGAAGCCTTTTGTGGGGTGCTACAGCCCACACTGAAAATTTTGGTTTTGAGGTTGAAATTGTTGATCCACATGTTGAAAACCTTGATATGGCTCCTGCAAATAAAAATTTTGCTGTTCAGATTGTTGATAAAATGGTTGTTGATAAAAAGAATTTCCATACATTTTAGAACCCAACAATGATCCAAGTAACAGTAAAATAGATTATTCATAAGCTCAAATCAAACAATTCCTACTGGTTATTCCCCGGCAACGGCGTCAAAATTTGACAACCCTAGATTTATTATGCAATGTGTCACGAGTAGGGTTGCAAATTAGAATTTATAAATTTATCGAAAACCCACGATGAATACAAACAAACGAAGTATAGGGGCCTCGAGTCGTGTTTTTCCAAGGACTAGTAGCAAATTATTTAAGTTGAGCTTTTCGTGTCGTTCTTTTTGGGTTTTCAAATATAAATGGGGTTTTGATGATTTTCAAATAAAATGCAAATTAAAATACACTAAATCAATGAAATGAAATTAAATTAAACCTAAATGCTCAAAAGCAAACAAATTGAATTGCAACAAACAAATCAAAAGCAAACTGAAACCAAAACCCTAAATGCTCAAGTCAAAAACCTAACCTAGATGCAAATCGAGTGCATTTCAGTGCAATGGATGCAAGCAAGGGAACAAACCAATTGAAATTCATTGAAACTAGATAGCTAAACCCTAAAATGCAATCAAACACTCAAACCGAACCAAACTCAATCTGATACATCCAATTTCAGTTGGCACGGAACAGTAAATCAATTCGAAACAACAGTTCAGACACCTAATGGCTTAAATCAAAAACCTAAACCTATCCAACCTATTAAATGGCACAGGGCAGTGGGTTTTGGCACGGAACAGAAATGGAATTGGCACAAACAGTAATACAAGCTAGTTTATCAAACAGAAACAGAAATTGCAGCTAGAATTTGAAGCTAAACAACATTAGATTAAACCCAACAAACTTAACTACAAAGGGGAATTAACCACATGAAAGCAATTCAAGGATTGGCTAGCAAATTGTTAACTAAAAACAGAATCAGAATCGAAGTTCAGAATTCAGAAATTATGTTCAGAAACAGAAATGCAGTAAACTCATCCACGGCTTTCTCTTCCGATCGCGGCTGCTCAGCTTGGTGTCAAACAAGCTGCCAAATGCACAATGATGGCATTGAAAATCCCTCTAGAAGCTGAACACAATCGCTGGTCCATCTGCTCGCAACCAAAATTCTGAAAAACCAAAGAAACCCTCCTCGCGTTAACAGAGCCTTGTGTCCGAGCGAAAATTTGAGCTGCAAACTGGAATGATTCTCCTCTCCTCGCGCCAATGTAGTTGCTGACACCTTTAGCTTTCTCCAAGACCTTCAGAGAACCCCTCTTCCGATTTCGGGAGCTGATGATGCCGTAACTCACCGAAAACAGCCGAAACAGAGCAGTCCAGCGGCGGTGAAACCCTCGCCGTCGCTAGCTTCCAGCCGCCGATTTCCGTCCAACCGAGTGGTTCTAGCTTCCTCGAGGATCCAGAAGCACGAAGGATTTGAATTGGGTGGATGGGGGCTGGCCAAGAGTTACAGTGTGGAGCAGGGCATTTCTCGCGGGCGGGACGATGAACAGTGGTGGCGCAGCCACTGTTCATCCCGAAGGTTTTTGGATTTTATACGCGTGATTATTTGGCCGATCTCAGCCGTCCATTTTGATCCTGTGATTGAGCTTTGATCTGGGGTTTAGGGCAGTCTAGGGTTTGTGAACAATTCAGGGATTTTGATCAGACTTGAGTTGGGTCATGTCCTCCATGTGACTTGATCAATTTGGATAAATTTGGCTCAATTTGACCACGGTTGAGCTTGAGTTGGGTCCGATTTGAGCCCTAAAATCAAATAAACTCAATTAATGCAAAAATTCACCATTAAATCATGAAAATTATACCAAGCCTCAAATCATGCAATATAGGACAAACACGATCAAATCGATCCATTATACAATTTATTTTCATGCAAAAACCCAAAAATAAATCGATTAAAAATGCATAAAACCCTAACTTATCAATGTTTAACTGGTGAGGTTGGTATCTCTGAAGGTGTTATTGTCTGATGTGTAGGGGTTAGAGGTGATGACTGTTTTGCTGTCTATTTCTGATTCATGTCAATTGGAACAGATGAATGGTTGGACTGCCACTGCTGTGCCTCTAGAAGTTGACCCTTCCTGGCCTTGTACACTTCCTGATATTGTTGAGTCAGTTCGTTCTCCTTAGTGGTCGATATGCTAAGTGGTTCAAACAAATTGGTATTCAGCTACACTGTCTCAGTATTTTCCATAGAGTACTGTTCTGTGCCAAAATTTGGGTTCATGTGCAAATAGCTCAGCAGTAGCAACCAAACACTTGGAGCCAGTTGAAGGTTGTCTAGACTCTACATTCAGCATAGTGGGAAGTTGCAAACATCGAGGGGTAAGTTGAAAAGGTGAGTTGTTTTCTCTGCAGGGTTTGAACCGGGAGACAGGTGTTAGTGCAATCGTACCAAAGTGATTGGATTTTAATGTTTGGCTAAAATGAGTTTAAGGCATTTTCGAAGTTTGTATCAGAAATTGGCACAAACTGAATTCAGACAGTTCAGTCGACTGATGCAGATATCAGTCGACTGACCAGTCGACTGGCACTCGACTCCAACTCGACCAAACTTTCTGTGAAGTTTGAATCAATGATCAGTCGACTGAAGCCATTGTCAGTCGACTGCTCAGTCGACTCCCACTCGACTCCGACTCGACCAAACTTTCTGTGAAGTTTGAATCAATGATCAGTCGACTGAAGCCATTGTCAGTTGACTGCTGAGTCGACTCCCACTCGACTCACACTCGACCAAACTTTCTGTGAGTTTCTGTTCAAGGGGACCAGTCGACTGAAGATAGCATCAGTCGACTGATCAGTCGACTGAAGCAAGCATCAGTCGACTGATGGCGCGACTTGTTTAAAAGCAACCGCTCACGGCGGTCGACTGCTGCCCTAGAGGTTTCGCCGATCTCGCCGTGATATTCCTTCCTTCTGGTCCTCCAAAGGCTTAAACCTCTTCAAAGTTCTATTCCACCCTATTCTAAGCCTTCTTCTTCCTTTTCCTCAAGAAATCTAGGGTTTATCATCAAAACTCCATGGAGAAGAGGTAGTTTTTCAACTTATCCTTTTTCAATTTGTTTTTCCTTGATCATAAGTATGAACTAACTTGATATATTGCATGTGCTTGCATTTCATACTCATGCATCATTTTAGAACTAGGATTAAACATACTGCATCTAAAAGCAAATCAAAGAGACCAATGGGGGAAGGTTCCTCTCAAAACCCGGACACATCTCCTGTCGCAAGAGCAACAAGATCGTCGTTTTTGGTCTCCCATTGCCAAGGACAAATTCCACTCAACTGATTTTGAACGATTAGGGTGTCGGTATATAAACCACCAATTTTTCCAAACTAGGGCTCCACATATTCATGAACGCATCACATTTAATCAACTTGATACCCTCCTTACTTGCAAAACTGATGTAAACCTTGACCTGTGTAAGGAATTCTATGTCAACCTTCATCCTGTAGAAGGTGGTAATAGGTATTTAACTAGGGCTGGAGGTGTCTCTATAGAATTAAGTGTTGAATCTATTCGAACATTCTTAAGATTGCGTCCTTCTGAGAACCAATATGTTTGCTTCCCTGAGGTTGTTGGTCCCATTACTGGTTCTTTCGCTGACATAACAATCAATCAAATTCATGAACACTATTTTGGTCGACCTCGAAATCCTTTTGAAAACATTTTCTCTATAACTGGCATGTCTGCAGAAAATTATGCATGGTATAAGATTGTTCTTGAATGCATTCTACCCATTGTCACCCGTGGTAGGTCTAAGATACGCATCCCTCACTTGATCATGATGTATGCACTGGAGCATCATCTTGATATTGATGTCGCCTCGTCACATCTTTGAAACCATTCTTTACTACTCTCATGTTGTACATGGTAAAATGTACTTGGCATACTGTCATATCATCACAGATTATCTTCAATATAAGGGCATTGACACTAGAGTAGGTGACATTCATCATTTGTCCAAACAATTTGATCAGATAGGTCAACGACAATTGAAGCTCGCAAAGATCATGTATGTTGGTGATTCTCTTGCTTGGATGCGTGGAGCTGCCCAAGCTGCTGTCGAGGCTGATGCTGCAGAAGGGGCAGGTGCTGACGCTCCTCCTCCTCCTGATGCTGATGCACCTCCTCCTCCTGGTCTTGATGAGAGGATCACTCATCTTGAGGGGGTGCTAGATCAGCGCTATCAGACTCTGGACACACGTTTGACAGGCTATTATGAGCAAGTCCAAACCTACCATCAGGAGGTTCAGGACTACCATCAGGATGTCCGGGGTTTCTATGAGGAGGTGAGAGGTCTGCGTCAGGATTGGTCGGTGTCCTCTCAGAGTGCTCTGGAGCATCATCAGCAGCAGCAGCAGATGTTTGAGATGATGAGTCAGATGTACTTATATTATCAGCCTCCTCCACCACCACCTCCAGCAGATGATGATGATGACGCTTAGTTTCGATGACTTATTTGTGTTTTTGATGACTTGTGTGCTGATACACTTGTGTGACGATCTGAGAACTTGTTTTGTGCTATGCTTTGGTGTCAAAACTTGAACTTGTGGTTGATATTGCTTAACCCTAGTTGTAAGACTTTTATTGTTATGGTATTATCTTTCTTTTGATGTATGATTTTAGTTTGATGTTGCTTATTTGTTTTGTTGATATGTTTGGTTACAATATTGTGTTTACAGGATTGTGTCTCACTAGTTTGCGATTGAAATAATCTAATCATAAATTTTGAGGTTATCATGGTTCTAGGGGGAGTCTTGTTCTTAATTATCAATATTGATTTGAGGGGGAGGATTTTAGTTTACAAAACATTGATGGATTTAGGGGGAGCTTGATCACTTTATAAAGATATTCAATTTCAATCCTCATACTTGCAAATTAATATCATTTATTAATGATTTTTGTATCCACTAGAACTAAGGACTCCATGAAAAACATTTTAGATTCTCCTAGTGATACAAAACTTTTTGAAATTGAAAGAGTATATGTGTTTTTGATACTTTGTATCAACACACTATTTTACCATGCAAATTATTTTGAAAATATTTTTCATTGATTATGTATAACAATAAGTAATTTGTGGGCAAAATTTCATGATTTTTGGTGATAACCTGAATTACTTATGCATTTTTGAAATTGGCACAGGAATATGGTTTATCAGTCACCAGTCGACTGATGCAGTCATCAGTCGACTGATGACTCTGCATCTTGATGATTTGTGCCATTTTAAGCACTAATTTGACTTCTTTTGGACCTAATTGTTAAATGCATGCTCTAGTGGCATCTAATTGTTCATAAGAAGTATTTTTAGAGACTTAATTTGATATTATTTCGATTTGTTGGTGCAAATGAAAATCTTTAACTAATTGTTGGTGCAATTTTTGTGTTTTGTTTCAATCATGAATTTCCTTTTGATGCTTGACAAAAAAGGGGGAGAATGGATATGGTTTAAGTTATTTGATTATAATGGAGATAATTTGAATAACTTTGGGAAAGTTAAAGGGGAGATTGGATATGTTTTGAGCATGATTATTGATTGGAAATGTTGATACATATTATATTGATCATGTTTTATGATGAATTCATTGTTGCAATGTTATTTGCTATTGGCTAATTGAATTCATGCTATATATGTTGATTTAAAGACCTAACTTAAACGATTTTTGCCAAACATCAAAAAGGGGGAGATTGTTGGTGCAATCGTGCCCCAAGTGATTGGATTTTAATGTTTGGCTAAAATGAGTTTAAGTTAGGCAATGTGTTATTATCTAACATGTGTGGTTTGAGTCCACAGGGAAGTCCAGGAGTGGAGACCTGGCAATTGGTGAAGTCCCGGAGGCGCGGCCTCTTGGCATTTGGTGAAGTCCAAGGAGGTGCGGCCTCTTGGCAAGGATGATTTAGCACGACGAAACTGAGGGAAACGTCTCAAGCTAGTGCAAGGATGGTCACGAGGCTTGTGGAAGGCGTTTGAAGGTTTGCGTCAAGGCTAAAGGTTGAAGAAATAGCTGAAAGGGGGAGTTTTCAGCTAGAGCAGTCGACTGGCCCTGCCAGCAGTCGACTGGGGTTGATCCGAGACACACACAGAAAGATTGGTCGACTGGGAGTCGACTTGGAGTCGACTGGTCAGTCGACTGATGCTTCGATCAGTCGACTGATAGCCGACCGTTTCGATGCCAGCTGCGCAGATTCGAAATAATTAATGGCATTTAATGCCATCAGTCGACTGGCCCTGCCAGCAGTCGACTGATGCTCCGAAAAATCACAAAAGTGGTGTTCGACGCGAAGAACAACAACAACTCCTATTCTCTTATTCTTCGGTGAACATTCATTCTGTGATCTTGTGTACTCTTCCTCTAACCTTTGAGATTTACAACTGTAAGGAAGAGATCAAGTTTGTGAGGGTTTCTCCGCCTTCGAAGGGTTCTTCGAGAAGGAGATCTTTCATAGTGGAACCGTCGGGCTGTGTGTGTGGATCCTTGGATTAGTCACCTCGTAGAGGTGGATACCAAGTAAATCGAACGGGTTAGCGATCTTGTTTTTCTTCTCTGTTATTCTTGCTTCCGCTGACGTTTTCGCAGGAGAAAAATCGAAGAATCGCTATTCACCCCCCTCTAGCGAACGCACCGATCCCAACAAATCAGAGTTACTGCCCTTCTGTTCAGTATGCATGCCTGAAACTATTGCTGAAGCTGAAACAACCTTTGTTAGATGCTGAGAAATCCACTGGGAGTGTGTTCTGTTGTTGATCTGGAATGACATACCTAAAACTGATACAGTGACCTAGAATTTGATACCAAACTGCAGTTACTGATAAGGAGCTGGCACAGTTCAGATCTGGGCTACAAGAATTTGAAGTGCTCAATGATAATTTATAGAGTTGCAGGATTTTGAAGTGTTGTAAAAGAAGGTTCTCAGGGAAGTTGGTGTGTTGAAAATTATGCTAGATATTCTAAAGAAGAATAAGTATTTTTCCTAGTCGAGAGTAGCAAAACAGTAATTCTAGTGGCTTAGAGACCAAGTCAAATACTGCAAGCTTCAAGAGACACATTGACAACAATGATATCATTCTTACTTTACCAAAACCAGTAGGTTCTGCATCAGGAAAATATTCTGTATTTGAGGAAACTTTTTCTACTGAACTGCACAATCTTTTCTGAATTATTGGTTATTCTGCAACAACTTGTCAAGTTTTCAAGTCTTCATCTCTTTGCTAGTTCTGGTTGTGATTCTCTTTTGATTGTGCAGAGAGAGAGAGCTATTAACTGAAAACTTCATTCCTTTCTTTCCTGACTCCTATGCCAAATCTCACAGCACTGATATGTTCGCAGACTATCATAAGTTGTTGCTTGAGAACACTTCCCGTTTAGTTTATAGTTTAGTGCATCCAGAAAAGCAAGAGAAATCTGCCGAAAAAGATAAGACATACAAAACAAATGTTAACAAAGATTTGAAGCTTGGTGGTTTTCAGAATGTTCTCTATAGTTATATCAGTAACCCACACACAACCTTTGTGCGAAGGTATGCCAGAAGGTTATTCCTTCATTTATGTGATGAGTTTAGTTCAGGTTTTTCCACCAAATACATGTAGTTGGATGCTCAATTTGGATTTCTTTGAAATTTTTCTCCATAGAGACCAGTAATAATTAATACAGAATAACAGAGTGATTAGCTCTAGCATAGTATTACCATGGAACTTATTGTTTCCTTGATTGTCATGGTGTAGTAATTTATCCTTGGATGTAGAAGTTACTTTTGGACTGATTGTTACTGAATAATCCCAATTCAAGGTTCTTTCTAGTCATTGCAGAGGTTTAGATGTGATTCCAGGACAGCTCAACTTTTCATGCACTAGCTAGATTGATTCTTATCAACTGTTGACACTCTGCTATTACCTTTAAGCTTAAGACTTCAATGATTAGGTATTCTGTGAATGCTGATTCTATTTTGAGGTTGTCCCGGTGTTCTGATTTGAAGGTATTGAAAAGTTGCATATTTTGTTCTTAAGGAAATGCCAACTTAAGATTGAAACAGTACAAGAGACCAAGCATAAACTCATTGTTTACACCATCTGATCTATCAAAGTCATCAAACTGTTCTTTCCATTGTGATTTGTTGAACATGTTTCATTGGGTTGCATGTTGGCGATCTGGATCTCCGTCCTGCGATCCGGATTCTATCCGCTCCGAAAAAGCATAGAACCCCACAGGACAAAAATTTTATCCCGCCTGGATCAATTGACAAAGTCTACAAAAGACTAAGTCAATCGATCCTTCAGGATCGCCGATTCCTAAATTATTATCTACGGTTTTATTAACTAGTTCTAGTAAAATAAAACTGCGGAAAAAAAATAAATAATTTACCAGAACCTTTAGATGACCTCGGAGCCTTCCGCTGTATTCCTGTCTTCTTCCTGGACGTTGGGTGGACAACGACCTCCAGAATAAAGGAACTGCAACCTCCGGATGATGAAGCTTGGATCGCCTTTCTTCTTCTCGCAGCAACTTCGCCTTGTCTTGTCTCCTTGCTAGGATCCGGCCACCACCTTGGAGAAGGAGGTTCGGCCACCTCAAGAGAGAGAAGAAGGAGAAGGGGCGGTGGAAGAAGAAGAAAAAGAAGGAAGGAAGAAGAAGAAGAGGAGGGGGCGGCGGCAACAAGAGAGAAGGAGGAGAGGGTTTTGCGAAACCTTTCTCTCTCTCTCTCTTCTCTTTTTTTTATTGTTCTTGCCGCCCACCCCTTCCCCTCCTTTTATAGCCTCATGCCCAAGACAAGCACCCCTCTCTTGCCCATTAAGAATTAATTTTAATTTTGAATTAATTCCATGAATTATTTCTAAATTATAAAAACTTCTTAAATCTAGGCCTTTAGATTGCTTGCTTGGTTTCTAGCCGTTAGATCTTTTTTGGAATTATTTAAAAAATAATTCCAACCTTATCTAAATAAGTGGCCGGCCATTAATGGCCGGAGGATTTGGTTCAATCCATGAACCAACTTTATATTAAAAAGAAAATAAAACCGAACCGAAGAGATCTCATCCATCGGATGCAACTTAATCTCATCTAACGGTTACGATATAATCTTCTTTAATATAACTTGATCTCTTCGATCCAATGGCCCATGATTCATCCTCTTGGGCGTGTGGTTCAATGAACCATCTCTGGTTCACCTCGTGAACCGGTTCTTCCTTCCAAAGAGAATTAAAACCGAACCGGAGAGATCTCGTCCATCGGACGCGACTTAATCTCATCCAACGGTTCTAATCTATTCTCTTTTATTCCTCTTTATTTATTTCGATCCAATGGATGCAACTTGATCTAATCCCACGGATACAAGTTGATCTCATCCATTAACTCATCCTACGGTCGAGAACTAATCTCATCCAACGGTCGAGATTAAATCTCATCCGACGGCTGAGAACTAATCTCATCCGTTTGATTGCATCCTTTTGAAGATGTCTTTAGGCTACAGTGGGGACCTCGAGGAGGTATGGATCTGGATCTGGCCTTCTGATGGGTTTCGGATCCCGTATTCAACCCCGAATACACACCTACATCCATCAATAACGATCCATTCCACTAGAGGATCATTATTGCACTACCAATCCAATCCCCAAATTACGTTATGGGTTCCTTCTTATTATTTTATGCATTGCTCCCCGTGTTTAAGATATCGTATGTCCGTCAATTATCTGAGTTCACTGACAACTCAATAATCGACATCTAAGACCTTGAATAGTACCACTCAACCTTATTGTCAGTCGGACCAAGTCCACTTGCAAGATTTGACTTGACAATCCTTATGAGCTCTCCAAGGGGACATCATCAGCCCTACTGGGACACGGATTCCTTCTATAATTAATGGCACACCGTATAGATAGTAACATCACCCAACTTACCGAGAATATTTGATCTGACGGAAAGATCTCACCCTTTGGTAAATCAAAGCAATAATTACTACCTATAGGTGCCCATTTATTACATCGGGATTAAGAGTGCATAATTATAATAACAGAGGTCTTGTTCAATTTGTGAGTCAGTGTAAATCGAACAACCTCAATGGTCCTACTCAATACACACAAAGTGCACTAGTGTAATTCTACAGTCAAGACAGACAGTCACCGAATTACACTACAACCGTTCCCGATGGTTTGTCCAAAGCCATCTTGGTTGTGAGCCTTAGTTTATAATTCACAAGGGACTGATAATCATGGTCTTCTGTGTCTCACAGACACCAAGTTATCTACAATGTAAATTAAGAGGACTTTATTGCAAAATACACTATTGCAATCATTTGACCAAAACATGATACTTTATTTCATAAATGTTTATATACAAAAGAGCAAGTCTTTTCAGTATACTTCCTAACAATCTCCCACTTATACTAAAAGACTATGCTGTCTTTTTCTGTCATCCACTAAAAGATTACGCTGCCATCTCTGCCATCCATCTGATCCCCATCCCTTCAACGTGCCGATCATAAGCTTTCGCCGGAAGGGCCTTGGTGAAAGGATCTGCCAGGTTATCTGCTGATGCGATCTTGGCGACAACGACTTCTCCTCTTTTTACGATTTCTCGTATCAGGTGGTACTTGCGCTCTATGTGTTTACTCGCTTTGTGGGCTCGTGGTTCCTTCGAGTTTGCAACTGCACCACTGTTATCACAATAAATTGTGATAGCTTTGGGCAAACCAGGAATCACATCTAAGTCCAACATGAAGTTTCTGAGCCATACAGCCTCCTTGGCTGCCTCTGAAGCTGCGACATACTCAGCTTCCATGGTGGAGTCCGAAATGCATTTCTGCTTAACACTCCTCCATACTATGGCTCCACCTCCTAAAGTAAACACAAACCCAGAGGTAGATTTACTGCTGTCCCTATCTGATTGGAAATCTGAATCTGTGTAACCCACAGGGACTAGATCGTCTGCCTGGTAAACTAGCATATAATCCCTAGTCCTTCTCAGGTACTTCAAAATATGCTTTACCGCAGTCCAATGTCCCTGTCCTGGATTACTTTGATATCTGCTGACCATGCCACGGCAAAGCAGATATCTGGTCTCGTACACAGCATGGCATACATGAGGCTTCCCACGGCAGAGGCGTAGGGAACTGCCTTCATCTCATCTATCTCCTTTGATGTTTTAGGACACATCTCCTTAGATAGATGAACTCCATGTCTGAAAGGTAACAAACCTTTCTTAGAGTTTTGCATGCTGAACCGAGCCAATATAGTGTCAATGTATGAAGCTTGGGATAAGCACAACATCCTTTTCTTGCGATCCCTTATAACTTTGATCCCAAGGATGTGACCTGCTTCTCCTAAGTCCTTCATATCAAATTGTTTTGACAACCATACCCTTACGTCTGATAACACCTTTACACTGTTGCCAATGAGCAGGATGTCATCTACGTATAGTACTAAGAATACCACTACGTTTCCGTCACATTTCTTGTATACACAAGACTCATCCGGACTTTGAATAAATCCATATGACTGGATTACTTCATCAAACCGGATGTTCCAAGACCTTGAAGCTTGCTTCAGTCCATAAATGGACCTTTTAAGCTTACACACTAGATGCTCTTTGCCTTTTTCAATGAAACCTTCTGGTTGCTTCATATGGATGTTTTCCTCAAGACTTCCATTAAGGAAAGCCGTCTTGACATCCATTTGCCATACCTCATAATCCATATGAGCGGCAATAGCTAAAAGAATCCGGATAGACTTAAGCATGGCTACCGGCGAAAAGGTTTCCTCATAATCGATTCCCTCTTTCTGAGTATACCCCTTCGCAACAAGCCTTGCTTTAAAGGTTTCCACCTTTCCGTCTGATCCTCTTTTCCTTTTGTAGATCCACTTACACCCGATGGCTTTTACACCATCTAGTGGTTCTACAAGTTCCCAGACTTGGTTAGAGTACATAGACTCTATCTCAGATTTCATTGCCTTATGCCAAGAATCTGCATCTTTGTCTTGGAGTGCTTCGTCGTAGGTCAAGGGATCGGGTTCATGTTCACCCGGGATAAAATCCGAAGACTCTCCCAAGAACATGTATCTGTCAGGTTGCCTGACAACCCTCCCACTGCGACGAGGCACCGTCTGTATCTGCGTATCACTTGTGACACGCGGTGCAGCTACTTGTGGTATTTCCTCTTGTACTGTTGGTATTGACACTGGACTTTCTCCCCTAATTTCTTCTAGAACAATCTTGCTTATGGGCTTGTGGTTTATAACATAATCCTCTTCCAAGAATCGGGCATTCGTACTAACGATGACCTTCTGATCCTTAGGATTATAAAACAAACCACCCTTCGTTCCTTTAGGATAGCCTATAAACAGACATACTTCTGTACGCGGTTCTAACTTATCAGCCTCCCCTTTCAGCACATGTGCTGGACAACCCCAAATCCGAAAATGTCTTAGACTAGGCTTGCGCCCAGTCCACAATTCTATGGGTGTAGAGGGTACTGACTTAGAAGGTACTAAGTTCAGAATGTATGTTGCTGTTTCCAAAGCAAACCCCCAGAACGACTTAGGCAACTCTGCATAACTCATCATCGATCTAACCATCTCTATAAGAGTCCTATTCCTTCTTTCCGCCACACCGTTCTGTTGGGGTGTACCCGGTGCGGTCAACTGGGAATGGATCCCAGCCTCTGACAAGTAGTTCCTAAATTCACCCGAGAGGTATTCGCCACCACGATCCGAGCGTAGTGTCTTGATACTCTTACCATGATGCTTCTCCACATCAGCCTTGTACTCCTTGAACTTGTCAAAGCACTCGGACTTGCGGCGCATCAAAAAGATGTATCCGTACCTTGAATAATCGTCTATAAACGAGACGAAGTATTCGTACCCACCTCTAGCTTGAATTGACATAGGACCACATACATCAGAGTGAACCAACTCTAACACTTCTTTGGCTCTATACCCCTTTGCTGAAAAAGGCCTCTTGGTCATTTTACCTTCCAAGCAAGACTCGCAGGTCGGGAATGATTCCACCACTAATGAACCCAAAGGTCCATCAGCTATCAACCTTTGTATCCTACTTAAGTTAATATGACCAAGCCTTAAGTGCCAAAGATAGGTTTGGTTCAATTCTGAAGGATTCTTTCTCTTACCTAAGTTAGAAGATGTGTTATTTAGTTCCTTTTGTTGCATCGTGGGAGTTAATGTATATAGATTATCTACCAACGTACCAGAACAGATAATGCTACTATTTTTCTTGATAATAACATTATTATCAAAATAGACTGAATATCCGTCCTTATACAGTTTAGAAACCGAAATCAAATTCTTTCTAAACCCGGGTACATAAAGACAATCTCTTAATACTAAAGTTCTATTTCTACCAAAAGGTAAATAGACGTCTCCCACTGCAACAGCCGCCACTTTCGTAGCATTGCCCATATAGACGGTGATCTCTCCTTCAAGTAGTTGTCGGGTTTCCTGGAACCCCTGCAATTATTGCAGACATGATCAGTGGCTCCCGTATCTACACACCAGGTTCTGGTAGATAGCACCGCTAAACATGTTTCAACTACTAAGGAGGAAGATGCACTCCTATTGTTCTTATTTCTAAGGGGATAGTCTTTCTTTCCAATCTATGTAGTTGGGACCAGTAAGTTTGTTTTCTTTTAGTATGACAGCTAGTGGGTTGAAGGCCATTTTCCTGAAAAATCATGAAAATAACCATTGGTCAAATATTCGAATTTAAAATTATATTGATTCCTCAAAACAATATAATTAAATTCACCAACACCTCAAGCACCGAAGAATTAGCATGCCACGTTAGTGTGGACGTATACTAACTCAAACATTCGCAAAAGGAGGTTTTACCCATTAATTTTATTATCTGGTCAACCTATCTTTATGACCAATAAAATTAATAGTTGGTCCTACTTTGGTCATGCACATTTAATAGCAAGCCACGTTAGTGTGGACGTTGGACGTTTACTATTAACTGCATTCTAAGTGTGCACCATTACTTGGTACTAAGTCCACTACTTAGTGTTACGTATGCCACGTTAGTGTGGACGTATACGCGAGCTAAGTAGCTTCCTATAACCATCCCTTAGGAAGTTTGTTCTGGTGATCCGCATACAGACCCATCCGTTGGGGAGGAAGGTCTAAGCCAGCACGCAAGTCTGTATGCATCACCTACAAACCAGTAATGGAGACCGCGGGATTCGAAGAATCCCTCTCCCACTTAGTTTTTACTTTGAGGATTTTGAATTATGATCACATTAATAATTAATTCAATAAATTGATTTCCAGGCGAACCTTAGACAAAATCAATTATTGAACTTCTTATTTATGCTTTCATAATTAATTCTAATTTCCTATCTAATCATGCTTGTATAAAAAACTAATTCCTAATTGATCTCCAGGTTATGGCGAGGCAAAGGCCTTCTTGGATATGGGAGCAACCACCACTTCCTAGACAAGATCAATTTCGGAGTTCGTTAATTATACGCGCATAATTTTCCTTAATTGTCCTTAAGGGGTAGGAAATTAACCTATGTGTATTTTATGTTTAACTAATTAAACACAACCACACACATATATATTTGCAGCAAAAAATAAAACAGCAATAAATATGGAAATAATAAAATAAAAACTATTTCCAACTATTATGGCCTTTTATTTTTTTTTTCGCTGCAACTCGGCTTTTTGACCGTCTCGCTTCCTCTTCCGCTGCGCCTTTGTGGCCTCAAAGATCCGCGCCTTGCTAGGAACCCGGTCGATGCATGTAAATAAAATTTTACAAAATTGATCCTATACTCCTTTGAAGGAGTTTACAAAAAATCTAATTTTGCAAAAATTTAAACTAATACGGTCAACCCCCGTATTTAATTCCTATACATGCATACACATACATACAAAACATCACATATATTTGGCCACAATAGTTGGAAAATTTATCCTGCAACACCGAGTTAATCTATTGCAATTTTCTAACTATTAAATATATGTACTAGCATGCAAAACTAAACCGAAGTAATTTTTCCGGAATCGGAGAACCTCGCTCTGATACCATTTGTTGGCGATCTGGATCTCCGTCCTATGTTCCGGATTCTATCCGCTCCGAAAAGCATAGAACCCCACAGGACAAAAATTTTATCCCGCCTGGATCAATTGACAAAGTCTACAAAAGACTAAGTCAATCGATCCTTCAGGATCGCCGATTCCTAAATTACTTATCTACGGTTTTTACTAACTAGTTCTAGTAAAAAAAAACTGCGGAAAATAAATCATACCAGAACCTTTTAGATGACCTCGGAGCCTTCCGCTGTATTCCTTTCTTCTTCCTGGACGTTGGGTGGACAACGATCCTCCAGAAATAAAGGAACTGCAAACTCTCCGGATGAAGCCTTGGATCGCCTTTCTTCTTCTCGCAGCAACTTCGCCTTGTCTTGTCTCCTTGCTAGGATCCGGCCACCACCCTTGGAGAGGGAGGTTCGGCCACCTCAAGAAGAAGAAGGAGAAGGGGCGGTGGAAGAAGAAGAAAAAGAAAAGGAAGGAAGAAGAAGAAGGAGGGGGGGCGGCGGCAAGGAGAGAGAGAGAGAGAGAAAGCCTTTCTTTCGATTCTCGGCCTCTTCCTCTCTTCTTTTTTATTCTTTGCCGCCCACCCCCTGATTTTATAAACCCTCCTTTTATAGCCTCATGCCCAAGACCAAGCACCCCTTTCTTAGCCATTAAAATTTTTAATTTAATTTTGAATTAATTCCATGAATTATTTCCAAATTATAAAAAACTTCTTAAATCTAGGCCTTTAGATTTGCTTGCTTGGTTTCTAGCCGTTAGATCTTTTGGAAATTTTTAAAAAATTATTTCCAACCTTATCGATTAAATGTGGCCGGCCATAAGGTTTGGTTTATTTCCGTGAACCAACTTTATATTAAAATTTTATATTAAAAGAAAATAAAACCGAACCGAAGAGATCTCATCCATCGGATGCAACTTAATCTCATCTAACGGTTACGATATAATCTTCTTTAATATAACTTAATCTCTTCGATCCAATGGCCATGATTAATCATGGCTTGGGCGTGTGGTTCAATGAACCATCTCTGGTTCACCTCGTGAACCGGTTCTTCCTTCCAAAGAGAATTAAAACCGAACCGGAGAGATCTCGTCCATCGGACGCGACTTAATCTCATCCAACGGTTCTAATCTATTCTCTTTTATTCCTCTTTATTTATTTCGATCCAATGGATGCAACTTGATCTAATCCCACGGATACAAGCTGATCTCATCCATTAACTCATCCTACGGTCGAGAACTAATCTCATCCAACGGTCGAGATTAAATCTCATCCGACGGCTGAGAACTAATCTCATCCGTTTGATTGCATCCTTTTGAAGATGTCTTTAGGCTACAGTGGGGACCTCGAGGAGGTATTGGATCTGGCCTTCTGATGGGTTTCGGATCCCGTATTCAACCCCGAATACACACCTACATCCATCAATAACGATCCATTCCACTAGAGGATCATTATTGCACTACCAATCCAATCCCCAAATTACGTTATGGGTTCCTTCTTATTATTTTATGCATTGCTCCCCGTGTTTAAGATATCGTATGTCCGTCAATTATCTGAGTTCACTGACAACTCAATAATCGACATCTAAGACCTTGAATAGTACCACTCAACCTTATTGTCAGTCGGACTAAGTCCACTTGCAAGATTTGACTTGACAATCCTTATGAGCTCTTCAAGGGGACATCATCAACCCTACTGGGACACGGATTCCTTCTATAATTAATGGCACACCGTATAGATAGTAACATCACCCAACTTACCGAGAATATTTGATCTGACGGAAAGATCTCACCCTTTGGTAAATCAAAGCAATAATTACTACCTATAGGTGCCCATTTATTACATCGGGATTAAGAGTGCATAATTATAATAACAGAGGTCTTGTTCAATTTGTGAGTCAGTGTAAATCGAACAACCTCAATGGTCCTACTCAATACACACAAAGTGCACTAGTGTAATTCTACAGTCAAGACAGACAGTCACCGAATTACACTACAACCGTTCCCGATGGTTTGTCCAAAGCCATCTTGGTTGTGAGCCTTAGTTTATAATTCACAAGGGACTGATAATCATGGTCTTCTGTGTCTCACAGACACCAAGTTATCTACAATGTAAATTAAGAGGACTTTATTGCAAAACTAAACTATTGCAATCATTTGACCAAAACATGATACTTTATTTCATAAATGTTTATATACAAAAGAGCAAGTCTTTTCAGTATACTTCCTAACACATAGCAAACCGATAGATCGGTTATTTTGGGTATCATTTCAGTTATGTTGTACATGCTGATACCTTGATCATATTATTGATCTGTAATACGGAGTAGTGAGTTCTAGTAGTTGACCTATATGGTTGATTTAGTAGTGATACTAGGTAGTTTACCTAGGTTATCTACCCTAGTTGATAACTACTATTATTCATTGCTTGATGACTATTGCTGGACCTTGGACTCGTCCATCCATTGATAGTATAGTCTCGATGTTATAGCACTGCCTATGTGAGTGCTAACGCACTGCCTATGTGAGTGCGATCATCATATCATTATAGCACTGCTTGTGTGGGTGCTACGCATTGCCTGTGTGGGTGCGATCATTATATCATCTTAGCACTGCCTGTATGGGTGCCAGCATTTATTTGCTATTGTATTATACTACAATGCTGTTTATAGCATCGTTGTACGATATATGACTATTGCATTGTATGACATGACATACATTGCATGTATTCGCATGATTCCTATACCTGGTATACAGTATTGGCCTTCTTTGATTATCCCCATTGATATATCATGTTATATTACTATGGTATTTTACACTATAGTGTGAAGATAACAAATTTGGAGACCAAATTTTTGTTAGTGGGGGAGAATGTAAAATATCAAAACTTTTAGGGGTTAAAATGCAAATAATGTAATCCTAGTTGGGTATGATTAGAAATTTTATTAATGGAAGGGAATAAATTTTTCTTATAAAGACGAAATGAACGAAAGTGGTTTCGTTCAAATCAGAGGTCATTTAGTTGGTGAACCAAATGAACTAATTTTGAACCAAATTGAACTAACTTGGTTTGGTTCGTAATGGAAGAGGTTTAGATAAAATAAAAGGGATGACAAGATTCATCTTGCGAAGACGAATTGAACAAAACTGGTTTGGGTCAAATCGGAGTTCGATTGGTTAGTGAACCAAGCGAACCAAGATTTGCCCGGTTTGCTACAGTAAGGTTTGGACCGAACCCGGTCTAAACCCAAGTTTCAATCGGCTATTGGATTAAAGCTTATAGGATCCGGTTTAAACTCTTGAACCTGAACCCGTTTAGAAAACCATCCGTTAAGAAACAACAGTGCCGCGACTCCCTCTCATTCTCGCGACATCTCTTCCTTTGTTCTTCGCGCGAGTGCTCTGTTCTTCCCCTTCATCCCCGATCGCACGAGCAGCCGACGCCGGTGGAGCTGAGGGATCGCCGGTGATTGAAGACCGATCCAGGCCGCGTGGAAAGCATCAATTAATTGGCGATTTAAGACTGCTGGCTGGCGGCGATCGGCGAAGTAGAGCTGAGGAGATTGATCGGAGAAGAAGGAAGAAGAGGTAAGATCTCGGTTAGGTTTCGATGCCTAGGGTTTGCTAAAGCCTAGATTCGTGGTTTTTGTCAATTTCCATAGGTTACTTTGGTTTGATCTTGATCTGGGAGTCTCCATTTGTTCACTGTCGCAAGTGAGGGGAAACAATCGGTAAGGTAAGATTGCGTTGATCCTGTAGAGTTCTAGGGTTTAGATCTTGGTTAAGGCTTCCTCTTGAATTGATCTTGAACTTGGATTTCACTGGCAGATTAATTGGGTTCTTGATCTGATCGGATTATTGCTCCTTGTTCGGCCGTAAGTGAAGAAGAAGATAAGGAGATTGAGTATTGTGGCTTGCACTGAGGGTTAATTAAACTCATTAGATCCGATCATTGAGGTAAGGCTTCTTTATTCCTGTAACACCCACAATTTTCCTTCAATAATTTTTGGATATTAATGAATGATAATTCCTCGATATTAATGAATGATAGCTTAAGTTTAAGAGGAAGGTTTAGTAGGAATACTAAATGGGCCTTGATATTAAATAGGCTCCTAACCTTAATGGGCCATTAGTAGAATTTATCATAATGGACTCTATGGGCTAATGTATTTTTTTAAATGAGCTTTTCCCTTATATGGGTTAGCTAATGATAAAAAGAAATGAAATGGGCCTTGAATGATGGATAACTTAAATGGGCTTATCTCATGTGGGTTTTGCCTAAAATAAAAAGAAAGAAAAAAAATTGGAGGTGCCAAGGATTGAACCTTGGACCTCAAGGAAATGGCAAGCCTAGGAGAAACATGGGATAACCACAAGGTCTAGAAAGTGTTCTTGTGAAAAGGATAGGGGACATGCTACCTAAAGGTAAGGGTATATGAAAGGTCACATGAGCAAGTGAAGAGACAATTTGTAGCTTTTACTCCATGAGTTAAGGGAGGTTAATGGAAAGGGGGGGTTACCTAAGGGAATTAAAGAGGGAATTACACTTAATCATTTTCTCTTCATTGTATTTCCCTTCCTCTCATTCTCCTTGCCGAAACCAAACCACCTCCTCTCCTCCTCTCTTGTTCTTTTGTGGCCGAACACTTTGAGGCTTTCCTTCATCCACAAGGTTCCCAAGGAGGTGGAGCTAGGAAGGAAGCTTGGAAGCATTAAGGAAAGCAAAGAGGAAGTAAGGGTTCTTAAGGTCTTCTTGTCTTTTTCTCTCCCTTATTTCTTTCTTTTCTCTCTTGGCCGAGAGGTCCTAAGGGTGTTTCCCTCACCAAGTTCTCTAGGTAAGGAAGTTAAGGCAAAGGCTAGGGAGGCTTTAGGGGAAACAAGGAGAAGTACCAAGAGGACAACAAGTCAAGAGGGGTCTTCATCTTCCTTTGTTAGGGTAAAAAAAACTCTAAGAACTCAAGAACCAAGGGTAAGACTCCCCTCACCTTGCAACATAATTGCTATATGATGATGTTTTCATGGATTTCTAAGTTAGGTGTTGTTGTTGTTGTAAGAGCATGAAGAAAGTTTTCTTGAGGTTTCGGTTGAATGAAAAGAATTGGTTTTTAAAGGGTTGGTTCAATCTTGTATGGCTTATCATATGTAAATGAACTTGTATGATTGATTTAGAGTTTATGAAGTCAACCTAACTCATGTTGTTCATTCTTAGGGTTTCGGCCATGCAAAGAAAATTAGGGCTATAAGTGTGCTTTTAACCTAGTGAAGGTTGTAGATGCTATGCAATGATTTGTCATGTTCTAGGGCTCATATGCTTAAATCTATTTCATGCTACTTGCCCTTGAAAGTTTCGGCCATGGTAAATTATAGGATTTGAGTGATGATTTTTAAAACCTAGATATGGCTTATATATGTTGATAAACTTCTATGGTGGCTTAGAGGTTATATGGTTGAACTCAACTCATGTTCCTTTGGTCATGAGTTTCGGCCACAAGATGATGTAAAGAGGGTCTCAAGCTATGTTTGAACAAGCTTTGTTACCAATGAAATATGATAATGCCATTGAATGAATTAGCCTTCATGTTAAGAAAAAATTAGGGTTTTCCATGAGGTTAAGTTTCGGCCAAGTAAGAAATTAGGGCTTCAAGTTGTGCTCTAGTAAAGCAAAGGTGGCATATGTTATGTTATGTGATGGTGTGCCATGCTTAGGGTTCAAGTGATTAGTTTTAACCCATGCTTTTACACCCTCTATGTTTCAGCCAACATGAAGTTAGGGTTTGAGTTATGCTACAAACCTAACTAGGGTTACCTATATTGAGTTATGATGGATTTAAATTCATGTGGTTAAATTTTAACCTAGGTTTTCTACCTATAAGTTTCGGCCACATGATGATAATCAAAGAAGGGTTGAGTTTTAACCTCAACTATAGTTACAACCCTAGCTAGTGATGTATCATGATGAGATAACGTATGAGGTTATATGGTTTAGGCTAAAAGCCTAAGAAACCTTATAAGAGTTAGGTTTCAATAATGTTATTCATGATATATGTTTATCTCATGCCAAGATTATGAAATGAGGACATATTACGTTGTATCATGCTACATGAAAATGATGTTTGAATGTTCACCATGTTAAATGGATGATGAAATGATAAGGAACATTCATGATGAAATGAAAATGAAAGCATGTACATTATGTTATTTTAATGCATGGCTTGTACCGGATCCCGAAAGGGTTTCCAAGGGATGGGCACCTTAAGAACGCCTCTAGGTCGAAGGACATTTTGTGAAGACCTAGTTACCAAGTAGTCGAGACTAGCTATCTCATACTATGCGCGCAATGAATGAATGAATGGGTACAAGCCGGGGACCCCAAATAATGATAATTATTTTTATCTA
This sequence comes from Curcuma longa, assembly GCF_044706935.1. NCBI lineage: Eukaryota > Viridiplantae > Streptophyta > Magnoliopsida > Zingiberales > Zingiberaceae > Curcuma > Curcuma longa. The sequence continues at coordinate 1,422,219 of NC_133869.1, forward strand.
TTATGATAATAAATTTCAAAGGCATGTTCATCATTCATTATGCATATGATTTTTTATGTTAAGATGAAAGAATGTTTATGTGCTTTATGCAAAGTTAATGTGCTTCCATATTTTGTATTCAATATGCAATGTATATGCTATGCTGTATGTGACGATTGGTTTTTGGTGAGTAGGAAAGGAGCTTACTAAGCCTTGTGCTTATAGTTTTCTTTCTTATGTTGCAGAGCCAAATAGAAGTCACTAAGCGATGGGAGGCAACAGGAAGGGGCCGATGGTGATGTGTGTGGTGGTGACTTGACTAAGTTCCTGGCAATATGAACTTTTATATTTGCATGCTGACTATCTGGATTATCCCATGTTGAATGTTTGGTTTGAAAGAAAACTGATATGCTAAGATGTCTCATTAGAACTTGATAGCTAGATAATACATGCATATATAGGTGTTATTTATCATATATGAAATCACTGCCATGTTATCGATTTTTATGTCTTTCCGCTGCGAAGTTTGTGGTTTTTCGTATGTGATTATTTCAATGTATGCAGTGAAAGTAAACTGTAGCGTCCGTCGAGGCTCACGTAAGGACGGGCGTTACAATTCCATCCGGTTAATTGTGTAGAGATCTTGGCTCGATTATGGGCTACTGTTCTATTGGATTGGATCGGTTAGTCTGTAGGTTTCTGATTGAGGATTGTTTTCAGATTTGTGAACGAAGCTAGGCTTCAACAGAAAGGAATCAAGTCAGTTTCTAGAGCTAGCTTAATCGTAGGTAAGATCTGGAATTTAATTTAGTTCTGTTGGGTGAATAAGAATGGATCCATGAATTATATATGATCAGATGTGGATTTCTGTTCGATTGGTCTGTTGGATCGAACTAGGGTTGAACCCAAATGAATTTGATTGATTCTAAGTTTGGAATTGGTCAAACCTTATTGAGTTAGGGTTACCATGAACTTGAATTCATGGTTAGAATTAAATTGGTTAACTAAGGTTGAGTTTATCCCTTAGATTAGGTTATTATTGATAAACTAAACTCGGATCTAATTAACCATGATTAGTTTGATTAGGATATGCCTATTAAAACTAACGTGGGTTAATTTAAGATTGATTAAATAGGGAATTAACTATAATAATTGATTAATGATATTAATTAATTAATTAGTTAGTCCCTGTTAGTATCATTCTAAAGATTGTATTAGTCTAACCTAAGATCGATTGATTAACTTAGGTTTGATTAAACATGAGGTTAGTTGTATTGATCGATTCGATTAATATGACTAATTAATTGATTGGTTAAACCTTTGTTAATATCGATCTAAGGATTAGATTAGTCTAACCCGAGTTAAGGTTAGTTAAAGAGGGTTAAAGTAACCCTTAGAGTTTTCTTAGTTTGGATCAGGATTTCTTTGGGGTATCATTTCATTTAGAGTTGTTATTACTCTGTTACAGATCCTTGATTGATTTAGGGACTTCGATACGACTCGAGGATATATATATTTTGGAGGTTCTGTTCGACATACGGTTACCAAGTGGATAGTCTACTGTATTTGGTCAATACAGTTCCTTTTCTTTTAGTGCATGCTTCTTTTCATTTCTGTTGATTAGTTTACCTATCATGCTCCTATACATGTTATAGATTAGACGTTTATGATACTCATGTTTATCACATGCTTGATCTTATTTCTTTGACCTTAGTTTCAGTTCTGTTGATACCTTGATACTTGAGATCATCGTTTACCTATGATTAGGTTGGATTATTTCTATTTCTGTTATACGATCATCATCATTCTGATACTTATGATCAGTAGGGTTTTTCCTTTAGTACCTACGCTGTTAATTAACACGGTGTTGATTAACATGGTAGAGGATGATTATTCTTACTTGTTCATGTCATCGTGATGCATGAGCTCGATTGTAAATCCCGAAGGGGTGTATCGTGCCGGTAGTTGGCCTATAGCGATATAGGTGGTTATAACCTGGTGATTGTGACTGTATGGCTGATTCTACGCTGCAGTCTGGCTGCATGGCTTTGACGCTGCAGCTGAGTCAGTGGCCTGATCCCGACACCATGATGGGGTGGTACTCAGTCTGGCTATTTGGCTTGGGAATAGCCCGACTGTATGGCTTTGACGCTGCAGCCATAGCCCGATTGTATGACTTTTACGCAGCAGCCGAGAGTGTTTACTCTGGACGAGCATTGAGGACAGCACTGGCCATAGGTATTGTACGTAGCCATGACGGGGCTACCTACTTTTGGCTACCGGACTACATTATTGTAGTGCTGGATCCATAGCCACTGTCGTACACCTCCGACTCATATATATACATGAGGCGCTGGAGCCAGTGTAGACTGATGCATCATATGCACACATTTGCATTTTGAGATTTGTATACATGCATTGGACCTTTCATTTGCATGTGTTACATTATGAAGTGATTGTGCACTTGTTTGATACTTGATTGGCACATTGCATAACATGATCATGCATATGGATCATTATATTTACCTGAGATATGACATTGCTTATATGATACCTGTAGGAGTTACTGTTTCTTACATTAGTCTCCTATTGTTTACTGTTATACCTCTTTCATACCTGCTCTATTATGATTTACCCTTTTTGAGCATGTACTTCTTTCTGATTATCCACTGAGTATATTTGTACTCACTATCTTGGACTTTGGGATTTTCTGTCTTCCTAAATATCAGGTAGGAGACTACAACTGATGCCGAGGAGATTCTGCCAGTCTAAGCATCTCACAACAGATCTTGATATGCTTGTATTGTGGACTTATGTGTTGGTTTTTGGTGTCTCTGTAGTAGTTCTACTTACTTACAGTTGAGTTTTATACATTGTGTTGATACCTTGGATTTTATTGCATGCTTTTATGTGTATCTGTGATTACGGATTTCGTTCTCTACTCGAGACTTCGTCATATGGAGTTTTTCCGCTGCTATTGTCTACTTTGCGAAGATTTAACGAGTTTTATTCGTTAGTAGCTTTTCAGATGCATTTCATATATAGTAGGATGTGTTGAGTGACCGTGTGGGTCACATTTACTTTTCTGTATTAGTATAAATCCATAGCCTGTTATGGATTGGCCGTGTGGGACTTATATATGTGTATGTATCCAGGGAATTATCATAGATACAGGGGAGATGCTGCCGAAATTTTTTGGACGGCTATCTCCCGGGTCGTGACAAAACGAACTCGAAAAAGCGACACGTGCTATTCACCCCCCCTCTAGCGCGTACATCGATCCTACAATTGGTATCAGAGCCGGTGTGCTCTTGATTGGACTAATCACCAAGGGAGCAAGACGGCAAAGATGGAGGGGGAAAAGGTAACAATTTAAGTTTTATATTTAAATTTTATATTATATGTTTTAAATGCAGGGAGAGAGGGCACTACAAAAATAAGTGTCCTACTTGAAAGATTCGAACGGCACCACCGGCGGCAAAGGAGCAACCTATGCCAGGAGCCCAGAGAAACAAGGACCACATCAAATGCTTCAAGTGCCAGAAAAACGACCACTACAAGAATCGGTGCCCGGAGAGGAAGACGACGAAAAAGTCAGAATTGGGGGAAGCGATTCCGGTGGGTAGTTTAATTTACGAAAATGCCCCTAGGTTGCATGCCCATGTTAGATCTACTTTTTCTGTAAATTTAGATAATTTTTCTGTAAATTTAGAAAAGTTAGAAAAAGTTAATTTGAATAAATCAACTTTAGATAAAAATGAAAATTTAGATAATTTAAAAAATTCAAATTTAAATAAGATAAATTTAAATTTGAAAAAGTTAAATTTGGATAAATTAGAAAATCTAAACGATAAAATTAAGAAATATTATCTAATTTAGATAAAATAATTAATAAATTTGAATTAAATAATAATTTAACTAATTCAAATTTACCAATTCAATTATTAATAATTCAAATTTAATTAATTTAGATTTATCTCAAATAAATAAAAAATTAGAACAAGTCTTTAATTCTTTCAACCAAGATAATGATAAACTTAATAAATCAACTTTAAATAATTTAATAATTCTGAAAATTAATAATAATTCAACTAAACAAAATAAAATTAATAATCATCAAGATAAATTGAACAATTCAATTTTACTCAAAAATTTGAAATTAAAAATTCAAGATAATCCTAATAATAAGAAAAATTCAAATTTCAAAAAGATAAATCCTAATATTAATAATAAAAATTTGAAATTAAATAATAAAATTAATTATAATTCAGTACCATTTAATTATGAAATATTGAATAATTCTAATAAATTAAATATTAAAAATTTGAAATTAAATAATAAAATTAATTATAATTCTGTACCTTTTAATTATAAAACATTGAATAACTCTAAAAATTAAATTCAATAATTCGAAATTAAATTCCTAAAATTTAGGAAAATATTTTTATAAATTTTAACAAGTCAAATTAAATCTTAAAACTCAAATTTATTAATAATTCAAACATAACTTAATCAAATAATCTAAATCTTAAATTAAATTAAATTAAAATTAAAATTAAATTAAAATATAATTAAATTAAAATTAAATTTAAATTTAAATTTAAATTAAATTAAATTAAATTAAATTAAAATTAAATTAAATTAAATTAAATTAAATTAAATTAAAACTAAATTAAATTAAAATTAAATTAAATTAAAATTAAATTAAATTAAATTAAAATTAAATTAAATTAAATTAAAATTAAATTAAATTAAATTAAATTTAAATTTAAATTAAAATAAATTAAATTAAATTAAATTAAATTAAAATTAAATTAAAATTAAATTAAAATTAAATTAAATTAAATTAAATTAAATTAAATTAAAATTAAATTAAATTAAATTAAATTAAAATTAAATTAAAAATTAAATTAAATTAAAATTAAAATTAAAATTAAATTAAATTAAATTAAATTAAATGAAAATTAAATCAAATTAAATTAAATTAAATTAAAATTAAAATTAAAATTAAAATTAAATTAAATTAATATTAAAATTAAATTAAATTAAATTAAATTAAATTAAATTAAATTAAAACAAATTTAAAAGCTATAAACCTAATTAAAATAAATTACCTTTAATTATAAAACTAAATTAAAATATTACCAAATGAAACATAAAAAAATAAAACTCAAAGTGTGTCAAAGTGGGTTGACACATTCGTGGGTCCACACGAAATGTATCAAATCGAGAATTTGATACATTCTTAGAAAGTAAAAATTATTGTGTGAATTGTTTGACTCATGCATACTTGCCATGACATGCATATGCTTTATTTTAAAATGCATATAACATGCCATGTCATCATGTTTACTTAACGCTTAATCTAGAACGGTTAGTTAAGGACACATGAATGATTGATACTTGCCAACATAGTACCAGGGTGGGGCGAGATGATAGTACGTTAGGGAGGTTAGGTTAAGTGGTCAAGAAGGGTAAGGAGTACCTGACTTGATTTGCTTAGTCGAACCAAACTGACCGAAGCTACCTCGCCACATCCTAGACTAGTTAGACCAAGGTTTCTCAAGAAATCGATTAAGGTCATAATTTCTTGAATCAGATTTTGTCTTAGAAAGTGGTCGTTGTTCCGATACCCAAGAAGGCCTCTGTGCCTCGCCACTGCCTGGAAATGATTTTTGAAATGTGGACTTAATTGATTGACGGTTAAACCTGAATCTAACTCAAGGTCAAACATTTCATTAGAACTTAACTTAAACTTAATCAAGATAAAATTGATAACTCATCTCACAGAACCCATAGGGTAACCCTTGTTTGCCATGTATTGCAACACTTAGTACGGGTGAGATGATAAGGACATTAAAGTACAATGTTTTGAAAAAGGTTTTTAAAAAATTATTATAAATATTTTTATAAAAACTATTTTTGAAAATTGATATTTCCTTGAGTTTCATGCTTGCTGGGTGTATCTATATTATAAATTTTCAAAACTCTATATCTTTGAAAAATTGGTTGACCAACACATTAGACACAAACCTTTAGGTCAACACTAAGTCAAAACCCTAAGACACATAGGCAGAAAATCCTTGTGGTCAACAAGGACGTCCTAAGAGAGTGTCTAGTTCAGGGGGAGGTCATTCTTGAAAGATCCTGTTATTAAGACCTCTTAAAACAAAAAATTATTAAAAATTATTTTGAAAAATCTTATTTCATAAAATATTTTATAAAATATTTTTTTAACTTGGAACAACCCTTAAGACACATAGGGAGATTGCCTTGTAGTTAACAAGGAGCCCTAAGGGAGTGTCAGATTTAGGGGGAGGTCCAAATCGAAAGAGTAAAATTAATTTCAAAATTAGTTTTCCTAAAAATATTTTTAAAATTATTATACATTATCTTTTTATTTTGGGTCAAGCCCTAAGATACACAGGAAAGTTGCTTTGTGGTTAACAAAGAACCCTGAAAAAGTGTTTGATTCTGGGGGAGACTCTGAATTAAAAAGATAATAACTAGTCTTTCAAAAATCTACCTATTTTGAAAACACTCTTTCAAAAATCATTTTGAAAAATAATATTTCAAAAATTATTATTATACATTATTCTTTTGACTTAGAATCAAATCCTAAGACACACGGGAGGAGTTTGCTTTGTGGTTAACAAAGGGCCCTGAGAACGTGTCTAGTTAAGGGGGAGATTCTAATTTAAAAAGGATAATAAATAGTTTTTCAAAAAACTATATACTTAGTTTCAATGAATAATCATTTCAAAATTATTTCAAAAATTATTATTAATTCTTTTAATTTGAGTCAAACCCTTAGACACACAGGGAGATTACTTTGTGGTCAACAAAGAGCCCTGAGAATGTGTTGGGTTAAGGGGGAGATTCTGACTTAAAAGAATAATAACTAATTTTCAAAAATACCTATTTTTCAAAATACTTTTGAAAACTAATTTGAAAAATATCTTCAAAATCAAAAGTATATATTTTATAAAAACTGAGTTTTGAAAAATTAATTTAAAAGACTTAAAAATTATTTAAAAATTAAACTTATTTTGAAAATTCTTTTAAAACTATTTTGAACAAATCTTTCAAAACTCAAGTTTGAAAACAATTTCAAAAATCTACTACAAAATTTATGTTGGCAAAAATATTTTAAAATTTATTTGAAAATCACCCTGAAAAATAAGTTTTTACAATCTACTATGGTCTTTCAAGAATTATCAAGACTTAGACGTGACCATAGGGATACCTTTATTGTTGGTGCAAGAGAGAATGAACTTAAAAATAAAAAATCTTTTTGATGTATGAAAAGGGGGAGAAGGGACATAAGTTAATAATATAGATTTCTCCCAGAAAATTAAACCCTGACCTATATTAACTTAAGAAATTGTCAAATATCAAAAAGGGGGAGATTGTTGGTGCAAGATGCACTAAGATCTTGCCTAGAGTTTCGATGTTTGACAATACACCTAAGTCGATCAGTTTGACCAAGGAGTGATCCAAACAGGACTTGATGTTTGGATGTGTGGAAGTGAAAGGGGTGATCCAAACAAGACTTGATGTCTGGATGTGTGGAAGTGAGCAACAAGACCTAGTCGGTTAGACTAGGCAGTGGAAGTCCTAATCTGAAAGATTGGGCAAGGGAAGTCCTAGTGAGTGAAGCTGGGCAAGGGAAAGTCCTAGTTGTAGGCTAGGCAAAGGGAAAGTCCTGGTTTGGAGGATCAGGTGGAAGTCTTGGCAGAGTCAAGTGCACCAGGTGAAGTCTGGGCTGGTTTTGTTAGTGCAAGGTGCACTCAATGATCGAACCTTAGTTTTAATAATGACACTGAGTTCAAGTTAAGTGGTTTGTTAGACTAATGTTGCTGATCTAAGTGTGCAGGGAGCATAGGTTTGATCCAAGTCCTAGTGAGAGCTAGGCACCAAGAAGTCCTGATCTGGAGGGTCAGGCTGAAGTCTTGGCAGAGTCAGAGAACCAGGTGAAGTCTGGGCTGGTCAGGAGGACCGAGCCGCAGCAAGAAGTCTGGACTAGTCAGAAGGACTAGGTCACAGCAGAAGTTTGGGTCAGTCAGGAGGACTGGACCGCAGCAGAAGACTGGGCTGGTCAAGGAAGATCGAGCCGCAGCACAAATCCTGGAAGCCGAGGACAAGAGCCGAGCAAAAGTCCAACAAGCCTGGAGGACTTGGTTGGCATCAGGTAAATTCTCCTGAGTGGAGTGGGTGAGGACGCGTTCCCTAGAGGAACAGTAGGCGTCAGGCTAACCCAAGGTTTCACTAGAAACCTGAAGTTAGACCCAGAGTTAGAAAACTAACTCTACCCTTTATCTTTGCATGTTATTTGCTAACTCTTGTGCAGGAACGGTAATTCTAACCGGCAGCAGACTCCGGGCAAAATTGCACTAGGAGTCAACTCAGATGAGACTTGAGTCGACTCATAGTGAGTCAACTGGCTTCGGTGGTCAGCGAGGTCAGAATACCGAAAACAAGGTTGTGAGTCGACTGAAGGAGGTTCTGAGTCGACTCATTACACCTCAGCACGGAGTCGACTCAGATGGAAGTGAGTCGACCTGCTTCACGGATATGTCAGCGACGTGGAAAAGCCACTGGAGTGATGACACGTCAGCATGGAGTCGACTCAGATGGCAACGGAGTCGACTCAGAGTCAAGTCGTCGCACAGAAGCCGGATCTCGCTGATCTAAGTCGACTGGAGCTACAGTTGAGTCGACTCAGATGCCTTATATAAGGACCCTTCGACCAGCAGCCTGAACAACCGCTTCCACGCTCATTTCTTCTCACTACGCTGCTGATACGACGGTTCTACGCACGCCTGCTTTCATCTGTCAAGCCGTCAAGCGCCAAAACTCCAACACCTCCAAGTCAAGCAAGCTCGGTAGTCTCCATAGTTGGTAACTTGTACTTAATTTCCAAATTCATATTGTTACATATTGGTTTTTGTAATCGCCGACTTGATTCCGTAAGGGACAAGTCTTATAGTGAATTTCCCATCGTAAAACGGTCCAGGACCGTGGGCCTTGGAGTAGCAGCTTAGTGCTGTGAACCAAGTAAAAAGAACTTGTGTCTTTTCCGTTGTGCATCTGATTTATCGCAATCGATCGAAAAGATTTTACGCGCTATTCACCCCCCCTCTAGCGCTAACACGATCCAACAATTGGTATCAGAGCGGGGTCTCTCGAAGATAGTGCAACCACTACTCAAGAATTTTTTTTAGTTTTCGATCGCATTTAATTTTTTCCCGCACTACTAAATCTGTAACACCCGCAAAATCCTTTCAATATTCCTTAATATTGAACATGTCTACATGAATGATAGCTTAGGCTATGCAAATATTAGTATAAGTACTAATGGGCCTTACATGGTAGGCTATGAAAATATTAGTGTAAGTACTAATGGGCCTTACAAATTTACATGAGCCTTAATGGTGAAAATCTTTAATGGATCATTAGTAGCATTTTATTCTAAAACCTAATGGGCTCCATGTGATTAAAAAAGAATAGCAAAACTCTTCATGGGCTTTACCTTATGTGGGCTTGGCCAAAAATAAAAGAAAAGAAAAAAAAAGAATGGAGGTGCCAAGGATTGAACCTTGGACCTCAAGGAAGTGGCAAGCTCTAAGAGTGCATGAGGTAACCATGAGCCCTAGCAAGGGTGTGCTATTAGAAGGATAAGGGAAATGATAGATATGTGTAGGGCACATGAAGGGACACCATGGAAGGTGAAGAGACACATAACCTTCCACCCATTATAAGCCATTGAAGTCTCATTATTCCTTCTTGCTCTTCCTCACCGAAATCTCTTCTCCTTCTTCTCCATTGCCGAAACTCAACCAAGGTTTCTCTCCCTCACCAAGGCTCACAAGGGGATCTAGTGAAGGCTTGAGGATTCTAAGGGAGGCAAGGAGGAACAAAGGTGGTTCTTGAGGCAAGAGATCTCATCTTTTATTCTAAGGGCACATAGATATTTTGGGAAACCTAGCATCAAGGTAAGACTCTCCTCACCTGCAACATAATAGCTCTAACTATGGTATAGATGAAATCTATGTTTGTTTGTGTGATGTGGTTGGAAAAGCATGAAGAAACTCTACTTGTAGGTTTCGGCCAACCTAGACAAATAGCCTATGTTTGTGTTTAAACTTATCTAATGACTTCAAGGGTTACTTGATGACCTTTCATGATGAAATTAGGGTTCCATGCTTTAGCTAAGACCCTAGAAGAACTCCATGAAGTTTCGGCCATGACACAAAAGTTAGGGTTTGGTTTTGAATTAGGGTTCTATTATGATCATCCATTATTGGTTATGCTCTGATTTGAAGTATAGGTTGTATGAAATTTATGCTTTAAAAAGAACTCATGTAGGTTTCGGCCATACCAAAGAACTAGGGTTTGAATTAGGTCAAACCACCCATATGATGTTGTATGAAAGTGTATGTGATGTATGCTAATTGAATGAATTCTTAAGTGAATTTTCATGCTATAAAAAGGGGACTATGAAGTTTCGGCCATGTATACTAGTTGAATGAACTTTTAGGTGAATTCTTATGCTATAAAGAGGACCTTAAGGTTTCGGCCATGTTAGGGTTCAAGAAAAGGGTAAAAACCTAAGTGACTTACTCTTGAATTAAAATGAATAAGAGGAAGTTTTATGATCCATGAAGTGATAAGTTGACATGTTATGTATGTTCTTTATGATGTCATGCTTTACTCCATGCCATGTTGTATGTGTCAAGATTATGTTCTATATTGTGTCATGCTCCAAGAATCATGTTGATGCTTATGCTTGAATGTATATTGACTTATAAATGATGGAATGTTTAGAGAACATTCGCTATGAAAAGAATGCTAAGCATGACTTGTAAATGATGGAATGTTTAGAGAACATTCACTATGAAAAGAATGCTAAGCATGACTCATGAATGATGGAATGTTTGGAGAACATTCACTATGAAAAGAATGCTAAGCATGACTCATGAATGATGGAATGTTTAGAGAACATTCACTATGAAAAGAAAGGAAACCATGTATGCTATTTTACTTTATGCATGGCTTGTACTGGATCCCGAAAGGGTTTCCAAGGGATGGGCACCTCAAGAACGCCCCTAGGTTGAAGGACATTAGAGAAGACCTAGTTACCAACTAGTCGAGACTAGCTATCTCGTACTAGGCGCGCAATGAATGAATGAATGGGTACAAGCCGGGGACCCCAAATAATGATGATGATGATTATGTTTATCTATTATGATAATAAGTTTTTAAAGGCATTTTAATCATTTAATATGCATATGATTTTAACGTTAAGATGAAAGTATATTTATGTGCTTTATGCAGATGATCATGTGTTTCCATGCTTTATGTGCTTTATTGATGCTATATAGATTCATGCCTTAGATGACGGTTTGAATTTTTGTGAGTAGGAAAGGAGCTTACTAAGCCTTCGTGCTTATAGTTACTTTCTTATGTTGCAGATCAAACTAAAGGTTATTAAGGAATGGGAAGCAGCAGGAAGGGCAAGTGTGTGTGTGGCAGTGACTTGGCAGAGAACGATTATATTCCATTCTAGATTCTGAACTTAGCATTTGCATGCTTTATATTTCACTTTTTGTTGGGGATGTTGGAATTACTCTATGTTATGGATGCTTAGTCTAACCCTGCATGTTGAGTAGGTTTTTAGTTAAAATGATATGTTATGTTTCATTTAGTTAGAACTAGTTAAAAATGATATGTTATGTTTCATTTAGTTAAAACCAGATACCCAGACATGCTTGAACTAAGTTTTCCAATCACATATGAACACACCACTACCATGTATGAATGCTTTAATTTCCGCTGCAATAATTGTGTTTCATGTGTGTATTTATATGAAAGTAAAAGAAACTGTAGCGTCCGCCGCCCCAACTAAGGGCGGGCGTTACAAAATCCAAGACCTAGTCTTGGAATCTTGCTTGCTCTCTTTTTGGTGTGCTAGATAAATGGCCCATCAAGAAGGTTTCAGCACCACAAGACCTTCCTTATTTTCTGGTGACGACTTTCCATACTGGAAAACCAAGATGGAATGCCACCTAAAAACACAGGTTGAGATGTGGATCATCATCCAGACAGGATTCACAATCCCGTTAGGAAACGATGGTTTTCCACAATCTTGCGAGGACTGGGACGCGACAACCCGGAAGAAAATAGAAGTCGATGCCAAGGCCACACAAACACTTCAGTGCGATCTAACAAAAGAAGAACTCAACCGGGTGGGACCATTCAATAGCGCCAAGGACCTCTGGACTAAGCTGATCGAGCTACACGAGGGAACCGACGATACCAAAGTAAGTAAACGAGACCTCCTCGTAAATAAATTGTATAATATAAAAATGCTTGAAGGAGAAACCGCGAGCGGACTACACGCAAGGATCCAGGACATCCTAAACGGGCTCTACGCAATCGGGCATCGCATTGACAACCGCGACATTATAAGGTACGCTCTTAAGGCTTTCCCAAGAAACAACTTGTGGGCATCCATGGTGGATGCTTACAAAGTCTCTAGGGATCTTAGTAAAATTAAGTTAGATGACTTATTTTCAGAATTTGAATTACACGAACAATCTAATACAGAAGTGCAGGAGAAAGGTATCGCTTTATTTGCAGGTACCAAGAAGCGAGAACCTGAACCTCCAGAATCATCAGACTCCGAAGACAACAATGAGGTAACAACGGAGCTAGTCAATCTCGTTCGCAAAATGCTCCGGAACAAACGCGGAATCCGACGGACGAAAATCAAGAAGGTCGTCAACAAAACTAAGTCGACATCCTCCGGAAAGACCGAGTCAAAATGCTACGGATGCGGAAGGAAGGGCCACTTCATCGCCGATTGTCCGAAGCAACGAAAAGGCGACCACAAAGTCAAGAAGAAAGCACTGAAGGCGACTTGGGATGAGTCGTCCTTCGAGGAGTCGGACGCGAACCAACTACGAGCTTCCTCGCTCTACCAGCTCGAGACGAACCAAACCAAAGTGACTACGACTCCGACACCGATTCAAGCCACGGATCCGTATCCGATTCAGAAGGCCCGAACTCCAATGTAAGTTCTAAAAAGTTATTTTCAATTATTATAACTTTTAGTAAAAAATTAGCCAAGTCCGAATCCCTAGTTGAATCGCTCCAAGAGGAAATAAAACTCCTCAAAGAGAATGTCAACTCTGAGCCATCGACTCAGAATGAATCGGTTGAGGATTCGACTCGAGTTCAACTCGAGGAAGAAAATTCCCAACTAAAGACTCAAGTCAGTGAGCTCACAAAATCGCTTGAAAAATTCACCTCTGGGTCCAAGTATCTGGATATGATGCTCGGATCACAGAAGGCTGGATACAATCGATCGGGAATCGGGTATGCAGCTAAAAATAGGTCATTCATTGCACTTACACGTAGAAACAAACCTAGAGTCCAGGCTTGGGTTCCAAAGTCACAACTGGTTAAACCAGTTGGACCGAACCAATTTTTGATTCCCAAGGATCAGGTTCACTTGATTCGACCAATCAAGGGGCACGATCCCGGGGGAACCAAATCACATTGTTTGATTACTTGCTTAACTTAGACTTATTTTTCTGCAATAGAAATTTAGGCTAGTTTAAGGACCAACTACTTGATCAATTCTTGCCAACCTAGTACCAGGGTGGGGCGAGATGATAGTACGTCAGGGAGGCTAGATTAAGTAGTCAAGAAGGGTAAGGAGTACCTGACTTGATTTACTGAGTCGAACTAAACTGACCGAAGCTACCTCGCCACATCCTAGACTAGTTAGACCAAGGTTTTTCAATAAATTGGTTAAGTCCATAATTTTTTGAATTGATTTTGACTAGAAAGTGGTTGTTGTTCCAATAAGGCTTCGGCCAAAGAAGGCCACTGTGCCTCGCCACGGCCTGGAAATCAGTTCTTGAAATGTGTACTTAACTAGTTGAAGGTTAAACCTGAATCTAACACAAAATTGATCAAGTATAGATACCTTTTCACAATAAACAAAGATAAAATCGAAATCATCTCACAATTAACCCATAGGTTAACTGGTTGACCACTTAGACTGGGTGAGATGAATAGGTAATAAATAGAAACAACTCAACAAATTTTTTTATTAACTACTTTAACAAATTAAAATTAAAATTTTCAAAACCTAATTAATAATTAAACAATTTTCAAAATCTAATTAATTTAATTAAACACTTTTCAAAACCTAATTTTTAATTAAACAATTTTTCAAAATCTAATTAATTTAATTAACAATTTTTCAAAATCTAATTAATTTAATTAAAAAATTTTTCAACCTAATTAATTTAATTAAACAATTTTTCAAAACCTAATCAAAAAATTAATAACTTTCAAAATTCAATTAAATTTTTCAAAAAATTTAATTAAACAATTTTTTAAAACCTACTTTTCAAAATTAAACAATTTTTCAAAATCTAATTAACCTAATAATTCAAAAACATTTTTCAAAATCTTAATTAACCATTTTTTAATCTTTTTTCACTGATTTTTCGTAATTAACTTTACGAGTCAACTCAAACCAATATAGGTCGACTCACTTATTATAAGTCGACTCCTAACAATTCGGAGTCGACTCAATTCAATGGCGGCAAAACTCCCGCTAAAACATGTCTGAGTCGACTCAAATTTACTATGAGTCGACCCCCACCGCCATAGGAGTCGACTCACCCCACTATGAGTCGACTCAAACCTGATTATAAAAAGGACCGCGGTCCCCACCGTTTTTAAACAATCCAAAAAGCTTCCAAACAACTTTCTATCTCGATTTTCGTGCCGTAAAAAGTCTACGTTCGTTAGGAAGCTTCTTCCAATCATCAAAATGTCCAAGTAACTTTCTAAATCTTTTCTTCATTCAATTAAATAGCATAGTTTTTCTTTATTTAGTTTGTTGATTCAAGTTATATTTAGACGATTTAGGAGAGGTAGAGAGGCTGCTTCCTCTAGGACCCCCTCCACTGACCCTAGGTTTCCCACTGAGGAACTTAGACTTAGATTTGCCGCGACATCCTATAGACCATTACATTTGCGATGCATTGATAGGGCCTTCTTCCAGCGATCTTGCCCTCTGACTATGGAGGTCATTGCACATTATCATCTTGATCAATTAGTCTTTTGTACCACACCTGCAAACATTACCCTGTGTTCAGAATTCTTCAATAACTTAGACTATCAGGGCGGTCAGACCTTCACCACCCGAGTCGGACTGAGGGATATCACTGTCACACCTACTTTACTTAGTACCTTTTTAGGACTTCCTCCTTCTCAGTCTCTTTTTCTGGTGTATCCCCCTGCTAGTCTACCTTTTGGCGATCCCTACGCTCACATTACCCTAGATGTGATGCACACTTATTTCTTTGGGGAGGATCGAGATCCTACAGTTACTCAGTTCCACTCTGGCAGACTTAGAGTCCAGGATTATGTCTTATACAGAGTGATAGTGAACTGCATCTTACCCTTGACCACTAGGGATCTCACAAAAATGAGACCATTTCACTCCTTCTTACTCTATGCTTTCATCCATAGGTTAGATCTTAACCTAGGTCTCCTGCTATTTCATACCATTATCTATGCATCCTCAGTAGTTACGAGCAGATGTGTTCATATGCCCTATTGTCATGTGTTGACTGCATTTTTTCGCTCTTTAGGGATAGACACCACCATAGGGGACATCTTACCTCAGGTAGACTTTGACACTATTAGTAGTAGACAGTTTTCCCTAGGTGGAGTAGCCATAGATGATGAGGGGCGACTATCTTGGAGGCAGCCTCAGCCTCAGCCTCAGGAGGAGCCAGCAGGAGATGATGCCGATCTCGGTGCTGATATAGAGGAGCTGCTTGGCCTTCAAGATACTCCAGGACCACCTCCTCCTCTGACCATTGATCAGCGCCTTACTAGGATCGAGGAGAGGTTGGACACACAGGGGGCTACCATGACTGAGATGCTTCAGATACTTAGAGCTATTCAGCAGCAGCAGTCACCACCACCCCCATCACCACCATCTGCATCTTAGCTGACTTCATCTATTATTTTTGCTATACCAGACTCATGTTATTATGAGATACTAAACTCATGCTTTGTCTGACTTATTCAAACTCATGCTTTATACTTAGCATTCATGTTTGTTTTATTCAAATTAGGCTTATGCTTGGTAGAATAGCAAAAATCATTTCAAAATTCATACTGTTTTCAATCTATTATACAAATTTTCAAAACTACTATTTTTTCTTTTCAAAGTTTGTTTTCAAAACTTAAAGAAAAGAATGAGTTTTAGCCTTAGCCTAGACTTACCTCCCTAGATATCATGTTCCTATAGATCTAGGTGGACATCTCACAAAGCACACTAGATACCTTCATTGTGATTGTTAAACATAGACTGGTGTGAGATGATTAGGATTCTAGTCTAAGTACAAAGATGCTTAAGTCAGTGCATCGAACCTTACTTGGACTTTAAACTCATATTGATCAAGTTAAGTGTCCTTATTTGGATGATACACTTAAAACTTGACTAACTAGATTAAGCTGCTACTTTCTAGTAATCAGCTAAAGTCTAAGTTAGACACGTGCCCCTCGGAAATTTTTATTTTATCAAAAAGTCTGGACTCAATCCCTTAATAAATATTTTTAATTATGTCAAAGGGGGAGAGAAAAGCTAGTTTGCAAGTTAAAACAAGTTACAAATGCAAAAATTCAGGGGGAGAAAAGTGAGAAGATTTTCAAGTTAAAAATGCAACAATTCAGGGGGAGAAAAGTAAGAACATTTTTGTTCAAAAATTAGAGGCACCAATAAAAGGGGAGATTGAATTAAGGAGCCTTACACTTCATATTTGCATTACTTTTAAATATATGCAATCTTTTAACTTAACTTGAAACTAAGTTGCCATAATCAAAAAGGGGGAGATTGTTGGTGCAAGGTGCACTAAATGATCGAACCTTAGTTTTAATAATGGCACTAAGTTCAAGTTAAGTGGTTTGTTGGACTGATGTTGCTAATCTAAGTGTGCAGGGAGCACAGGTTTGATCCAAGTCCTAGTGAAAGCTAGGCACTAAGAAGTCCTGATCTGGAGGGTCAGGCTGAAGTCTTGGCAGAGTCAGAGCACCAGGTGAAGTCTGGGCTGGTCAGGAGCACCGAGCCGCAGCAAGAAGTCTGGACTAGTCAGAAGGACTAGGTCGCAGCAGAAGTCTGGGTCAGTCAGGAGGACTGGACCGCAGCAGAAGACTGGGCTGGTCAAGGAAGATCGAGCCGCAGCACAAATCCTGGAAGCCGAGGACAGAGCCGAGCAAAAGTCCAACAAGTCTGGAGGACTTGGTTGGCATCAGGTAAATTCTCCCGAGTGGAGTGGGTGAGGACGCGTTCCCAAGAGGAACAGTAGGCGTCAGGCTAACCCAAGGTTTCACTGGAAACCCGAAGTTAGACCCAGAGTTAGAAAACTAACTCTACCTTTATCTTTGCATGTTATTTGCTAACTCTTGTGCAGAAACGGTAATTCTAACCGGCAGCAGACTCCGGGCAAAAGTGCACTAGGTGTTGACTCAGATGAGACTTGAGTCGACTCATAGTGAGTCAACTTGTTCCGGTAGTCAGCGAGGTCAGAATACCGTAAACGGGGTTGTGAGTCGACTGAAGGAAGTTCTGAGTCGACTCGTTACACATCAGCACGGAGTCGACTCAGATGGAAGTGAGTCGACCTGCTTCACGGATAAGTCAGCGACGTGGAAAAGCCACTGGTGTGAAGACATGTCAGCTCAGAATCGACTCAGCTGGCAACGGAGTCGACTGAGGGTCAAGTCGTCGCACAGAAGCTGGATCTCGCTGATCTGAGTCGACTGGAGGAACAGTTGAGTCGACTCAGATGCCTTATATAAGCACCCTTCGACCAGCAGCCAGATCAACTGCTTCCACGCTCATTTCTACTCACTACGCTGCTGATACGACGGTTCCTCGCACAACTGCCTTCATCTGTCAAGCCGTCAAAGCTGCAGAAGCGCCAAAACTGCAACACCTCCAAGTCAAGCAATCTAGGCGATCTCCAATAGTTGGTAACTTGTATTCATTCTGTTTATTGTGAGTTTTTGTAATCGCCGACTTGATTCCGTAAGGGACATGTCTTTATAGTGGATTTTCCATCGTAAAACGGTCCAGGACCGTGGGCCTTGGAGTAGCACCTTAGTGCTGTGAACCAAGTAAAAAGGACTTGTATTTTTTCCGCTGTGCACCTGTTTTATCGTTATCGATCGAAAAGTTTTAAGCGCTATTCACCCCCCCCCTCTAGCGCTAATACAATCCTACATCCACCTCTACGAGGTGACTAATCCAAGGATCCACACACACGGCCAACGATTCCACTATCAAAACCCTCCTTTTCGAAGAAACCTTCGAAGGTGGAGAAAACCCTCACAATCTGGATCTCTTCCTTACAATAATAAGGATTGAAGTTTAGAGGAAGAGAGATCAAAAGTACAGAGTGAAAGTTCACCAAAGAAATAGAGAATAGAGTTGTTGTTGTTCTTCGCGTCGAACTTCACTTTTATGAATTTTTCGTGCATCAGTCGACTGCTCATAAGCCCAGTCGACTGATGGCTTTAATTGCTCATTAATTGAATCAAATCTGCGCAGCTGTCAGCCAAACGGTCGACTAGCAGTCGACTGCTGAAAATGCCAGTCGACTGGTCAGTCGACTCCACTCGACCAAACTTTCTGTGTGCTTCCCGGATCACCATCAGTCGACTGCTGGCAGGGCCAGTCGACTGCCAGAGCTGAAAACTTCCCCTTTCAGCTCTTTCTTCACCCCTTAGCCTTGATGCAAGCCTTCAAACGTCTTCCACAAGCCTCGTGCTCTTCCTTGCACTATATTGAGACATTTCCCTCGGCTTCATCGTGCTAAGTCATCCTTGCCAAGAGGCCGCGCCTCCGGGACTTCATCCTTGCCAAGAGGCCGCGCCTCCGGGACTTCATCCTTGCCAAGAGGCCGCGCCTCCGGGACTTCACCAAATGCCAGGTCTCCACTCCTAGGCTTTCCTGTGGACTCAAACCACACATGTTAGATAACAAAACATTGCCTAACTTAAACCCATTTTAGCCAAACATTAAAATCCAATCACTTGGGGCACGATTGCACCAACAATCTCCCCCTTTTTGATGTTTGGCAAAAATTATTTAAGTTAGGTCTTTAAATCAACATATATAGCATAAGAGCAAATAACCATGAGCAAATAGCATTGCATCAATAATTCATCATTAAACATGATCAAAATAGCATGCATTAAACATCTCCATCAATAAATAAGATTAGTAATAGCATGCATTAAACATCTCCATTCTCCCCTTTAACTTCAATAAATATAATCAATTAAAGTATCTCCATTAATTTAACCCTAACTTCAAACATCTCCATTCTCCCCCTTTTTGACAATCATCAAAAATAAAACACCACAAGGAGGTAGAAATTTCAGGAAAGAGAAATAAAGAGCCTATAACAAGTATAACTTCAAAATGACACAAGCTCCCCCTAAATAAAGGCTCTCCTTGTCACATGCACCAACAATTTGATTTTAATATCGAAATAAATGTTTAAAAACATTCCTTTAGACCAAATATATGCTCCTAGAGCATGCAATAAACAATGGAGGTCAAAGGAATTCAATTGATTAACAAATGGCACAAAAGAGAAAAAGCAGAGTCATCAGTCGACTGATGACTGCATCAGTCGACTGGTGACTGATAAGTTTTTCTGTGCCAACTTCAAAAAATCATAAGTAATTCAGGTTGAGTCCAAAAATTATGAAATTTTGCACACGAATTACTTAGATTATATGTGATCAAGGAAAAATATTTCAAAATATTTTCCATAATAAAATAGTGTTTTGATACAATGTATCAAAAATAATAGAAATTTAACCTTTTCTTATGGGTTTTGTATCACTATGAAGAAGTAATATGTTTATCTTCAAATTCATATTCTTAGGGTGTACAAAAACCATTAAGAAATGATGTCAAATATTATGATTAAAGATTTAAATTGATTTTCTTTCAATTTGCAACCATGCTCCCCCTAAATCCATGATAAACTCTAAAGTATAATGCTCCCCCTTAAATCAATATAGATATTAAAGATGATATAAATAGCAATAAGCTCCCCCTTAATTCATGATAACCTCAAATTGTTATAAACCATTATTTTCACCCAGAACCATTATGAACCTAAACATGAAGATATCATCAAGTTTTCCTTAAATTCATTTCACAAATCAATCAAGCACCAAAATAAAAAACTCACAACATGCATTAAAAGGAAGACAATAACATAATAATAAAATATAGGTTTTACATCCAAAAGTTAAAGCAACATCAAGCAGGCAAGAGTATCCATCCAAGCACATCACAAAAGTACCCAAAAATACATCACATGAAACATCCCATCATGACACAAATAAAAACATCCTAGCTAAGCATCATCATCATCTAGCAGGAGGAGGTGGAGGAGTCGAAGATGACATGTGCATATCTCGAATCATATCATACATTTCCTGCTGTCGTCGGTCCGAAACAGCCCATTCTTCACGAAGATCCCTAACCTCCTGACAATTAGTGTGCATCTGTCGACCAAAATTCTTTAATCTCTGACGTACTAGGTGCATCTCCCCCTCAATGTGAGTAATCCTCGCATCCCAAGTGCTGGCAGAAGGGCAGATGCTTGGTGCATCACTATCCTCATCTTCCTCGGAGCCAGAAGAGATATCGACACGTGCAGCACCACGTCCACCTCCACGAATCCATGTCATCTCTCCATTTCGATAGACTATCTTTGCTAGCTTGAGGTGACGTGGACCTAGTTGAGCATAATCTTTGGAAAGATGCCTAATGGTTCCTATGGAAATATCTATGTCCCTATATGCAAGAAGTTGAGTAATGATGTGTCCAAATGGCATGTAGATTTTTCCATTAACAGGAGACGAGAAATGAATGATGGAAGTAAATATATGTAAAGCAATGTCGATGTCAAGACGTTGCTCCAAAGCATACATCATAATCAGGTGAGGAAGACGAATCATAGCTCGACCTTTAGATACAATAGGAAGGACACAATCTAGGATAATTCTGTACCATGTATAATGAAGGGCAGACATATTAGTTGCATGAAAACTGGTACGAGAGGGATTTCGAGCAGTACCAAAGAAATGCTCATGAATACGGTTAATTGTGATGTGTGCAAAAGAGCCAGTGATTTCATTTTCGACATCAGGAAAGCACACAAAAGGATTTGCTGAAGGTCGGCATCCAATGAGAGCACGGATAACTGATGGGGTAAATCAGATAGGAATATTACTCACGGTGGTCATGTATCGATGCTCATCCTTGTTTATAGGACGAAGATTGACAAAGAACTCTTTGCATAAATCCAGGTTAATATCATGACAACAAGTTACCAGTCGTTCAAGACGATAGAATATGATAATATCCCAGATTTGAGGAGTGTTAGATTGAAAATAGGATTGATTGAGGTAACGACAATCCATTAGGTGGAACTTAGTTGTTTCAAACTGATGTTGAGCATCCTGGTTATAGAATCGTGGCTCTCGTAATCTATCAGGACTCTTGTCAGAACTATCACTAGCCACCCTAAGGGGGTTCAATCTAGGTGGATGCTTTGCACTGTGTTTCTACCTAACTCTAAATGCAATGCATGAATAAGAAATACAAAATCAAGCAATAAAGAACAAGTTAGCCCATAATCATGATGAAAATAAATGGAAGGAATGAGGTTAGTATTTTCACCATCGTTCCATGATGATTTGTTGAGAAAAAGACTTGAAAACCCTAGGTTCCTTGAAGAGGATGAAGAAGAAAATGTAGAATAGGAAAGTTTATGGCTTGGAAGGGCTTTGGAAGGTTGAAGGACTCGAGAGAGTGGAGAGCACGGCGAGATCGGCTAAACCCTAGGGTTAGCAGTCGACCGCCGTGCGCGGTTTCTTTTAAACAAAACTCGCCATTAGTCGACTGATCAATCGACTGATAGACTAGGCAGTCGACTGATCCTCTTGAACAGAAACTCACAGAAAGTTTGGTCGAGTGTGGTCGATTGGGGTAGTCGACTGGTGATATCAACAGTTGACTGCTCCTTAAATTCAGAACCCACAGAAAGTTTGGTCGAGTTGGGTCGAGTGAGCAGTCGACTGAGCAGTCGACTGATAGTGATGTTCTCAGTCGACTGAACAAGTGAGCAGTCGACTGATAAATCAGTTGACTGAACATCCTGAAATCAGTTTGTGCCAATTTCTGATACAAACTTCGAAAATGCCTAAAAAATTCCATAAAATTTAGAAAATTTAAAATTTTATAGGCACATTTGTTTTGATATTTTCCATCAGGGAAAAATGATATTTTATGAAAAATGATTTTATTTTGTGAGTTTGGCACAAACT
>NC_133869.1:1444752-1485367 GCF_044706935.1 Curcuma longa
TGGATCTGGATAAGCATCGCCAGAAGTCAAAGGTTGCATCCGGAACCTCCACGTCAGCATAGAGGCGCCTGAAGGATGCAGGCGACCTGGATATGCCGAGTCAGCAACGCTAATGGTGGTTCGGTGGACAGCATGGAGGCGCTTCGGAAAGGGATCCAGGTGGCCGAAAAGCCCAATAAAAGAGCTTCGCCGAGACCCCTCAGTGAATCAATTCAGAGACAACCGACGACTCGTCTGCACGCGACAGCAACAACTCGGGGAACGTCATCGTAACGCCGAGAAGTGCTGCACCAGAAGTCTGCATTCACTTCACTTCAGTATAAAACTAACCGATTCTGTACTTCATTTCTAACGACGGTAACTTTATTATCGTTCCTATCTTTTGTAATCGTTAACTCCTTCTCGTAAGAGGGGAGTTATTTAGTTGATTGTCCAATGTAAACGATCAACAGATCGAGGGGCCTTGGAGTAGCAGCCTGTGACTGTGAATCAAGTAAAATCCCTATGTGTTTTCCATTGTGTTCTTTCCGCTACGTTTACCAACTCTGGTCGCACGAATTCAGTCGGGTTATTTTATGAAATTCAAAAACGCTACCGATAGCGCTTATTCACTCACATCCCTCTAGCGCTCTCAACGATCCTACAGTTATTGTATCTGGTCAGGCTATGTAGTGGCTAGATGATGTCGTGCTTGTCGTAAGGCTAAGTTCTTAGCTAGAGTCTCGGTGTTCCATGCTTTTGAGAAGGCTATGTTGCAAGCTTTGGGCTTCGTGCTCCGTGCCTGTTGTAAGGCTATGTGGCAAGCTCGCGGCTCAAGGCCGTGTCTGTAGTCGGCTCTTGTGGTTTCGGGGGCTCGGTGCCTGCATGTCTATCGGATCACTATGTCGCCGAGCTTGCGCTGGATTGCTCTATGCCTTTCGTAAGAGGCTATGTCACGAGCTCTCGCTAGACTCGGTGCTCTATGCCTATAGTAAAGCTATGTCACAAGCTCGGGGTTTGGAGTTCGATGTTCTATGTCAGTCGTAAGGTTATATCGCGAGCTAGGAGCTCGGTGCTCCATGCTTATCGTAAGGCTATGTCACGAGCTTGGGGCTCGATGCTCCGTGCATGTAGTAAGGCTATGTTGCAAGGTCAGACTCAATACTGCTAAGGGATCCCGTCCCGGTGCAATGCGCGTGTTTACACATTTTGCAAACGTGCGCAACGGAAATATACAGATAATTGAGCTAATTGTCTATCACAACACACGCATGATAAAAATAGGAAATAACATATACAAGGCATAGCAAAAAATTAAAATTTTTAAAATAGTAAATTATTACAAAATGTGTGCCTCGCGGATGATGACGTTGAGCGGTGTTAGCATCGATCGAGCGATCATTGTCGAAGTCCCGCCTTCTACTAGTCAGATCCACGCCAAACTCTCGTCTGGACGGCTTCGCAAGCCACGTAGTCATGTCATCATCCTCAGTACTAGATGATGATCGATAACAATAAAAACGATTCGAGAGAAGCCTTATTCCGGAAACCATGCAACAACGTTTGGGCGAAATCGAACCAGGACTTGCTAACTATCATCGAAAATCGTATTCCCAGTGTTAATTTTGGTGGTCAACCATTGATTTGGATAGGACAAAATCTGGAACCTCCGACGTTGATGGAATTATTGCTTCGATCGCTTCACAAACTCCCAGAAAGATGGAGGATGGTCGTCAGATGGTCGAATTAATTGGCAATGTCAGTAGTACTCCAATAATCAAAAATAATTCCGACGACTACACAGTATTTCCGACAGCAAACCTAATATAATCCGACTTCTGTCCCCACACAACCAAAACAAAGGTGGCACAGGCAACATCTTCTCTTCTCTCCCATGCTGCCAAAAACAGAGTAATCCAACAAATGGCTCCATATTCCAATTCAGCAAACAGCTCCCTATTCTCCCATCGGCGGATGACGCTCGGGCTCCTCCGACCGGCGATGGTGGCTCACAAATCCAGCGACGCTCGCAGTTCGTCACTGCTTCAATAGCACGAAGGAGAAGGGAGGCGGCCAGCATAGGGTTTTTGAGACCACTACCCTGCTCACGGTCATCCACCCATGGAAGAAGATGGCGCACTTGTTGGAGAGAGCCATGCGGTGCTGCCCTGCTTGCCGAGAAGACGTGGCTTGTGATTAGGGCAGAGGAAGAAGAAGAAGGCGGCTATCGAAGTCTCCAATCGCGAGCAGCCAGTGGCCAGTGGCGAACTCCTTCTGCCCTGGTGTGGTCGTCGAACTCAGGATAGGAAGCACGCGAAAGAGAAGAGGTGGTCGGCGAGAGAGACGAGGAGAGCGGCGTGCACGGCGTGAGGAGGAAGCAAAAATCACAACTTACCCAATTTTGAGAAGCTACAGTACCCTTATAATCGTGATTATGTTTAGGGCAAAATCACACGACGATTTGGGTTGACTAAACCGGCTTGCATTGAACCAGATTTAACCATGGTTACTGTATCAAACCAATATTGTAGCGAACCGAATTTATTTGGTTCAAATTAGATCGCTTGGTCCATTAACCAAACGACCTTCGATTTGATCCAAACTAGTTTTATTCACTTCGTCTTTACAAGACGAAGACTCCTCATCTCTTCTGTTTTGTCAAAATATCTTCCATCATGAACTAAACCAAGTTAGTTTAATTTTGAATAAGACGAATTCCATCATATTATTCTCTATCCAGTCCAACTAGACTTTATTTATCTCATTCTGAGAATCTAATTCTCAAACTCGTTTTAAGTCCTTCGGAGAACTTGTAGTGCGTGTGACCCAATAGGTTCCCGATTATGTTGGTCGTCCGTAATTAACCATTAATTATGGAACGATCATGAGTGGCACCTAGTAGTACATCATGATCCCCAATTGACCAAAAAATTAACGATTGACTCCAGAACAATTCTAAACCTTTCAGCAGCTATAATTAAACGTGCCTCGTTCCTTTCACCGTCTTATACCCGCTTGGTTCAGAACATGGCATATATGTCGGTCCCCACTAGGCTGACTACGTCACACCTAGCCCAAGCTAGCTTTTTTGTCCTGTGGATTCAAGTTACTTGCATATGTGTCCAAGAGTCTCATACTCTTAACATGTGATGCTTTGGCCAAAGACTTTTAGTAACAATTCTGACAAGTGGCTGTAGGGTATACGTCTCCTTTTTCAAGGAGCGGTGAATCCTGTGTGGGCTATTCAAACACCTTCGAGTACTTCGACTTATAACTAATCATCTCGGATCCACACCTCCTCAGAGATGCTTGCTTAAGATGTCAAAGTATAAGCCTTCATGACCAAGGTAACTTGAATATCGCAAGTCAAAGGAAACTCACACTTAAACTGCACTGAGATCTTCGTTGACATATATCTATTTGCATAAAATCATATGAAGTCTCAAGGTAGGTCACTCCAATGAACTAGTTACCTTTAACTAGCATCCACATTTAACTCTCAACATCCAATGTCTCCAACAGTGAGATCGGCTGCTTGGTTAATCAAGGAGTCTAAACGTGCTAGTCTCGATAGAATTGATGACGTCCATGCTCATCAATTCCTCGACTAGGGATAATTCCAATACATTCATAATTGCACATGTAGAGATGCTCACGAGTTGTGATCCAATTACAAATTCTCTCATGCTATGAATCGTATTACGGACATTCAGTATTTGAGTTTAAGATCCTATCAAACACATATGGAATGTATACTCAAATAGTGAGTTGCTATTTATCCAATAAATAGTATAACCATAAGGCGATTGCCTTAGGACACCTCTCAAATCTAACACGATGCTCCGTGCCTATCGTAAGACTATGTCGCGAGCTTGGTGCTCCGTGTCTGTCGCGAGCTCCGTGCCTATCATAAGGCTGTGTTGCGAGCTCGGAACTCGATGCTCCGTGCCTATCGTACAGCTATGTCGCGAGCTTGATGCTCTATGCCTATCGTAAGGCTATGTCGCGAGCTCAAAGCTCGGTGTTCTGTGCTTGTCATAAGGCTATGTCGCGAGCTTGGAGCTCGGAGCTCGATGCTCCTTACTTATCGTAAGGCTATATCTCGAGCTCAGGGCTCAGGTCTCAAGGCTCAGGGCTCAGGGCTCAAGGCTCAAGGCTCAGGGCTCAGGGCTCAGGGCTCGGTGCTCCTTGCATGTCGTAAGGCTATGTCACAAGCTCAAGGCTCGGTGCTCTAAGCCTGTTATAAGGCTATATCATGAGCTCGGGGTTCGGTGCTCCATGCTTGTCATAAGACTATGTCGTGAGGTCGGGGCTCGATGTTCCATGCCTGTCATAAGGCTATGTCACTAGTCACGAGTCGGGACTCAGTGCTTCGTGCCTATCATAAGACTATGTTGCGAACTTGAGGCTTAATGCTCCGTGCCTATCATAAGGCTATGTCATGAGCTCGGGGCTTGGTGCTTCGTGTCTATCGTAAGGCTAAGCTACGAGCTCGGGGCTCGGGGCTCGAGGCTCGGGGTTCCGCGCCTATCGTAAGACTATGTTGCAAGCTTGGGGCTCATTGCTCTATGCTTGTCGTAAGGCTATGTCACGAGCTAGGAGCTCGATGCTTTGAACCTATCGTAAGGCTATATCGCGAGCTCGAGGCTTGGTGCTCCATGATTGTTGTAAGGCTATGTCGTGAGCTCGGAGTTCAGTGCTTCGTGTCTATTGTAAGGCTATATCGTGAGCTCGATGCTCAGTGCTCCATGCCTATCGTAAGGTTATGTCGCAAGCTTAGGACTCGGTGCTCCAAGCCTGTTGTAATGCTATGTCACGAGCTCAGGACTCGATGCTCCGTGCCTATCATAAGGCTATGTCACAAGCATAGGGTTTTGTGCTCCGTGCCTATCGTAAGGCTATATTACAAGCTCGATGCTCCGTGCCTGTTGTAAGGCTATGTCAAGAGCTCGGGGATCAATGTTCCATGTATGTCATAAGGCTATATCGCAACCTCGGGGCTTAGTGCTTCATGTCTGTCATAAGGTTATATCACGAGCTTAGGGCTTGGTGTTCTATGCCCGTCGTAAGGCATATTGTGAGCTCGGGGCTCCACACTCTAGTCTTGTCGTAAGGTTGTAAAGCAAGGGGACAAAGTATTGGTGCAAGAAGCACTAGTCTGTTCACAGAGTTTCAATGTTTGACAATACACCTAGGTCTGGTCAGTTTGATCAAGGGTTGATCTAAACAGTGTAGGGATGTATACTGTAAGCCTAAGCTTTTGTATAAACATCAATAATTTAATGAGAATCACATTTAGTCAAATGTCTATATTTTAGTCAAATACAGTTGTCCATTTAATTTATATTGTAGATAACATGGTGTGTGGTGTGATAAGCTACGGTTTTATGCATTTTTAATCGATTCATTTTGGGTTTTTGCATGAAAATAAATTGTTAAATGAATCGATTTGATCGTATTTGTTTTATATTGCATAATCTGAGGTTTGATTATAATTTTCATGATTTAACGGTAAATTTTGTATTAATTAAGTTTAATTGATTGTAGGGTTCAAATCGGATCAAATTCGAGCTCAATCGTGGTCAAATCGAGCCAATTTGCCCAAATTGATCAAGCCAACATGGAGGGCATGACCTAGATCAAGCCCGATCAAAATTCTTGAATTTTTCACAAACCCTAGACTGCCCTAAAGCCTAGATCAAGCCCAGACCATCAGATCAGAAATCAACGGTCCAGATCATCTGATTAATCGAAGTATTTAAACTCAAACCTTTGGGATGAACAGTGGCTGGCTGCGCCACTGTTCATCGTCCCGCAACACTTCCCCTGCCCACCACCGTAGCAACCAGGCCAGCTCCATCCACCCAATCCAATTCCGTTGCAATCCTTGGTCCCTGAGAAGTCCAAATCTGGTTCATTGAGTGAAATCTGGCAGCGGGAAGGCGCTGCGCCGGCGAGGGTTTCTCCGGCGTCGTCTCCTCTGTTCCTTCTTGTTCCGGCGATTTGCTGGACGATCCGAAGCTGTGCGTCGACGAGGGGTTCTCTGAAGATCACGGAACAGGTCCAAGAATCCAGCAATCTCATCAGTGCAAGGAGGAGGAGGAATCCCGGTTTTGCAGCTCCAAATAGCTTCGTCCAAGGCTCTGTTTTGTTCCGGAGAGGGTTTCTTCGGGATTTTGTGGAGCCGGCAGCGAGAAAACCACACGACGACCAATTTCGAGCTTCCGAAGGAGTTATTGAAGCCACATTGTGGATTCATCGGCTTGATTGACACCGAGTTGAGGAGAAACAAGGGGAAAGGAATCTGTGGATGTTTTCTGATTTCTGTTCTTCAGTTTACTGCATTTTGTTATTTTTTCTTGCATTTTCAGTAACCGGTTGTTATCTAAACCCTTGAATTGCTTCCGTGTTGTTAATTCCTATGTTAGTTAAGTTTGTTTTTGTTTGATCTAGTTTTGTTTAGCTTCAATTTCGGTTTTCTGATCAGTTTCTGATAGTTGAAACCTTCTTGCCATTTCTTGCCGACTTGCACTGTTCCGTGCCATTTTGGCACAGTTCAGTATCACTGATAGCTAGGGTTTGAGTTTGTTTAAGTGCATTTGATTAGTTAGCTTAGTTATTTCAATCTAAATTGGTTTCATTAGAATTTATTTTCTTATTTAGTTTAGTTTTTGCACACCTTTAATCCCATTTCGATTTCTGATTTATAATCAATTTGAGTTCATTTAGCTTGCATTAGGGTTTAGCTTGCCTTAGGGTTTCATCTTTAGATTAGTGAATTGCATTTTTCATTTATTTGCTAATTTTGAGTTACATTTCATTCGAAAACGTCAAAACCCCCATTTTATATTTGAAAACCCAAAAAGAACGACACGAAAAGCTCAAATTAAGCAATTTGCTACTAGCCTTTGGAAAAATACGACTCGAGGCCCCTATACTTCATTTATTTGAATTCATCATGGGTTTTCGATAATTTAAATCAATTTGAACCCTAATCGTGACATCTAATCTAGGGTTATCATGGTGCCACACAGAAGATCATGTTATCGGTTCCTTATAAATTATAAAAAGTTGCTCACAACCGAGATGGATAGGGACAAACCATTGGAACGGTTATAGTGTAATTTTGTTGGTGCAAGGTGCACTAAATGATCGAACCTTAGTTTTAATAATGGCACTGAGTTCAAGTTAAGTGGTTTGTTGGACTGATGTTGCTAATCTAAGTGTGCAGGGAGCACAGGTTTGATTCAAGTCCTAGTGAGAGCTAGGCACTAAGAAGTCCTGATCTGCAGGGTCAGGCTGAAGTCTTGGCAGAGTCAGAGCACCAGGTGAAGTCTGGGCTGGTCAGGAGGACCGAGCCGCAGCAAGAAGTCTGGGCTAGTCAGAAGGACTAGGTCGCAGCAGAAGTCTGGGTCAGTCAGGAGGACTGGACCGCAGCAGAAGACTGGGCTGGTCAAGGAAGATCGAGCCGCAGCACAAATCCTGAGAGCCGAGGACAGAGCCGAGCAAAAGTCCAACAAGTCTGGAGGACTTGGTTGGCATCAGGTAAATTCTCCTGAGTGGAGTGGGTGAGGACGCGTTCCCTAGAGGAACAGTAGAAGTCAGGCTAACCCAAGGTTTCACTGGAAACCTGAAGTTAGACCCAGAGTTAGAAAACTAACTCTACCATTTATCTTTGCATGTTATTTGCTAACTCTTGTGCAGGAACGGTAATTCTAACCGGCAGCAGACTCCGGGCAAAATTGCACTAGGAGTCGACTCAGATGAGACTTGAGTCGACTCATAGTGAGTCAACTTATTCCGGTGGTCAGCGAGGTCAGAATACCGAAAACAGGGTTGTGAGTCGACTGAAGAAGTTCTGAGTCGACTCATTACACATCAGCACGGAGTCGACTCAGAGGGAAGTGAGTCGACTTGCTTCGCGGATAAGCCAGCGACGTGGAAAAGCCACTGGTGTGATGACACGTCAGCACGGAGTCGACTCAGATGGCAACGGAGTCGACTCAGAGTCAAGTCGTCGCACAGAAGCCGGATCTCGCTGATCTGAGTCGACTGGAGCTACAGTTGAGTCGACTCAGATGCCTTATATAAGGACCCTTCGACCAGCAGCCTGGACAATTGCTTCCACGCTCATTTCTTCTCACTACGCTGCTGATACGACGGTTCTACGCACGCCCGCCTTCATCTGTCAAGCCGTCAAGCTGCTGAAGCGCCAAAACTCCAACACCTGCAAGTCAAGCAAGCTGGGCGATCTCCAATAGTGGTAACCTTGTACTTATTCTATTCAATTGGAGGTTTTTGTAATCGCCGACTTGATTCCGAAAGGGACAAGTCTTATAGTGCATTGCCCATCGTAAAACGGTCCAGGACCGTGGGCCTTGGAGTAGCAGCTTAGTGCTGTGAACCAAGTAAAAAGAATTTGTGTCTTTTCCGCTGTGCATCTGCTTTTATCGTATCGATCGAAAAGAAAAGTTTTACGCGCTATTCACCCCCCCTCTAGCGCTAATACGATCCAACAATTGGTATCAGAGCGGGGTCTCTCGAAGATAGTGCAACCACTACTCGAGAAAATTTTTTGGTTTTTCGATCGAATTTAATTTTTTCCCGCACTACTAAATCCAAGACCTAGTCTTGGAATCTTGCTTGCTCTCTTTTTGGTGTGCTAGATAAATGGCCCATCAAGAAGGTTTCAGCACCGCAAGACCTCCCCTGTTTTCTGGTGACGACTTTCCATACTGGAAAACCAGGATGGAATGCCACCTAAAAACACAGGTGGAGATGTGGATCATCATCCAGACAGGATTCACAATCCCGTCAGGAAACGATGGTTTTCCACAATCTTGCGAGGACTGGGACGCGACAACCCGGAAGAAAATAGAAGCCGATGCCAAGGCCACACAAACACTTCAGTGCGGCCTAACAAAAGAAGAACTCAACCGGGTGGGACCATTCGTCAGCGCCAAGGACCTCTGGACTAAGCTGATCGAGCTACACGAGGGAACCGACGATACTAAGGTAAGTAAACGAGACCTCCTCGTCAATAAATTGTACAATATAAAAATGCTTGAAGGAGAAACCGCGAGCGGACTACACGCAAGGATCCAGGACATCCTAAACGGGCTCTACGCAATCGGGCATCGCATCGACAACCGCGACATTATCAGGTACGCCCTTAAGGCTTTCCCAAGAAACAACTTGTGGGCATCCATGGTGGATGCTTACAAAGTTTCTAGGGATCTTAGCAAAATCAAATTAGATGACTTATTTTCTGAATTCGAATTACACGAACAGTCTAATACAGAAGTGCAGGAGAAAGGTATCGCTTTATTTGCAGGTACCAAGAAGCGAGAACCTGAACCTCCAGAATCATCAGACTCCGAAGACAACAACGAGGTAACAACGGAGCTAGTCAATCTCGTTCGCAAAATGCTCCGGAACAAACGCGGAATCCGACGGACGGAAATCAAGAAGGTCGTCAACAAAACGAAGTCGACATCCTCCGGAAAGACCGAGTCAAAATGCTACGGATGCGGAAGGAAGGGCCACTTCATCGCCGATTGTCCGAAGCAACGAAAAGGCGACCACAAAGTCAAGAAGAAAGCACTGAAGGCGACTTGGGATGAGTCGTCCTCCGAGGAGTCGGACGCTGAACCAACTACGAGCTTCCTCGCTCTACCAGCTCGAGACGAACCAAACCAAAGCGACTACGACTCCGACACCGAATCAAGCCACGGATCCGTATCCGATTCAGAAGGCCCTAACTCCAATGTAAGTTCTAAAAAGTTATTCTCAATTATTATAACGTTTAGTAAAAAATTAGCCAAGTCCGAATCCCTAGTTGAATCGCTCCAAGAGGAAATAAAACTCCTCAAAGAGAATGTCAACTCTGAGCCACCGACTCAGAATGAATCGGTTGAGGATTCGACTCGAGTTCAACTCGAGGAAGAAAATTCCCAACTGAAGACTCAAGTCAGTGAGCTCACAAAATCGCTTGAAAAATTCACCTCTGGGTCCAAGTATCTGAATATGATGCTCGGATCACAGAAGGCTGGATACAATCGATCGGGAATCGGGTATGCAGCTAAAAATAGGTCATTTATTGCACTTACACGTAGAAACAAACCTAGAGTCCAGGCTTGGGTTCCAAAGTCACAACTGGTTAAACCAGTTGGACCGAACCAATTTTTGATTCCCAAGGATCAGGTTCACTTGATTCGACCAATCAAGGGGCACGATCCCGGGGGAACCAAATCACATTGTTTGATTACTTGCTTAACTTAGATTTATTTTTCTGCAATAGAATTTTAGGCTAGTTTAAGGACCAACTACTTGATCAACACTTGCCAACCTAGTACCAGGGTGGGGCGAGATGATAGTACGTCAGGGAAGCTAGATTAAGTAATCAAGAAGGGTAAGGAGTACCTGACTTGATCTACTGAGTCGAACCAAACTGACCGAAGCTACCTCGCCACATCCTAGACTAGTTAGACCAAGATTTCTCGATAAATTGGTTAAGTCCATAATTTCTTGAATTGATTTTGACTAGAAAGTGGTTGTTGCTCCAATAAGGCTTCGGCCAAAGAAGGCCTCTGTGCCTCGCCACGGCCTGGAAATCAGTTCTTGAAATATGTACTTAATTAATTGATAGTTAAATCTGAATCTAACTCAAGGTTAATCAAGTATAGATACCTTATAACAATAAACAAAGCTAAAATCGAAAATCATCTCACAAATACCTATAGGATCACTGCTTGATCACTTAGACTTGGGTGAGATGAGTTAGGTAATTAAACTCAAAATTAACCCAACAAATCAAATTAAATTTTACCTAATTAATAACTTCTAAACCATTAAAAATTTTAATTAATTTTAAAAAACATTTTTCAAAAACTTAAATTAATTTAAAAACATTTTTCAAAAACTTAATTAATTTAAAAACATTTTTCAAAAAAATTAATTTAAAAACATTTTTCAAAAACTCAATTAATTTAAAAACATTTTCAAAAACTTAATTAATTTAAAATCATTTTTCAAAAACTTAATTAAATTAAAACACTTTTCAAAAACTTAACTAATTAAGTCAAAACCTAATTTCAAAAAAGCTAAATTGATCCAAATCCATAAATCCAACTAAGTGTTTCTTCATGTAGGAACACAAGAAACTGGATAAATGGATGCTTGATAGTGGTTGTTCCAGACATATGACTGGAGATCAATCCAAGTTTCAAAACTCAAGTTTAAAAACTTGGGATCCGTTGCCTTTGGAAACAACGAAAAATTAAAGGTAATTGGTTCAGGTAATATAGAAATAGAATCAAATTTTGTAATTAAAAAGGTATTATTGGTTGAGAAGTTTGAGTTCAATCTACTTAGTATAAGTCAACTGTGTGACTCAGGCTACACAGTTAGGTTCACTCAAACTAAATGCCTAATTGAAAATATAAAAAACCCAGGAGTTAAATTGACTGGAATCAGGAAAAATAATGTTTACAATATTGACCTACCCATCTCCTCAAATAAGTGTTTATTATCACAGCAAGAGGAAACTAGGTTGTGGCACAGAAGATTGGGTCACACTCATACTAGACTTATTTCGAAAATAAGTCACAATGGATTAGTAAAAGGCCTTCCAAATCTAATTAATCTAGAAAATGAAATTTGTAATGCTTGTCAACAAGGAAAACAAACCAAATCCTCCCATAAGGCAACTAGTCAAACCCAATCCAACTCAATTCTTGAGTTATTACACTTAGACCTTTTTGATTCTCATGGGGCTAAGTCACTAAGCGGCAACCAATACTGCTTAGTAATAATTGATGACTATTCAAGATACACCTGGGTAAAATTTCTAAAAACTAAGGATGAAACCTTTGAAAATTTTACAACCTTATGTAAATTATTGGAAAATGAAAAAGATCTAAAAATAAAAAGAATCCGTAGTGATCATGGTGGTGAATTTGAAAATATAAAATTCACAAAATTCTGTGAAGATAACGGATACCACCATGAATTTTCTTGCCCTAGAACCCCACAACAAAATGGTATAGTTGAACGCAAAAACAGAACCCTACAAGAAGCAGCTAGGACCATGTTAAATGAATATAGACTAGCTAACAAATTCTGGGCTGAGGCAATAAGCACAGCCTGCTATATTCAAAATAGGATACTAATAAACAAAAGACATAATAAAACATCCTATGAAATCTTTAATAATAAAATACCAAACCTAAGTTATCTTAAAGTTTTTGGATGTAGAGTACACATACTAAATACTAAAGATTATTTAGGGAAATTTACATCCAAAACAAGCCCAGGAATTTTTCTAGGATATTCAACAACTAGTAGAGCATATAGAGTTTACAACAAAAATTCACTAAAAGTGGAGGAAACCACTAATGTAACCTTTGATGAAGACATAACCAATGAAATTAATAATAGTGATCCACAAATTCAATTTAATAATCAAGGCAATCAAATTAACATTAATAATCAAGATGATGAAGATCTAGACATAAAAAGATCTGACCCTGATCCAACAGTAATAACACGAGCCCCAAGACTTAGAGCGAGTCACCCACCTGACCAAATTCTAGGTGACCCATCCTTAGGCGTGAGAACCAGATCAGCCTATAGGAATCTAAGTCAAATAGCACTAATCTCCAAAGTTGAACCTAAACACATAGAAGAAGCCTTGTCAGATCCTGACTGGATCATTGCTATGCAAGAAGAACTAGCTCAATTTGAACGAAACCAAGTTTGGGACTTAGTACCCAAACCCAACGATAAATCAGTCATAGAAACAAAATGGGTATTTAGAAATAAATCCGATGAAAAAGGTGAAATAGTAAGAAACAAAGCTAGACTAGTAGCTAAAGGGTTCAGCCAAGTAGAAGGATTAGATTACGATGAAACCTATGCACCAGTAGCCAGACTTGAATCCATTCGAATGTTGTTAGCCTATGCGGCTCATAAAGGATTCAAGCTCTACCAAATGGATGTTAAATCCGCATTCTTAAATGGTTTCATAAAAGAGGAAGTATACGTAAATCAACCACCAGGATTTGAAGACAAAGACCATCCTGATTATGTCTTCAAATTAAAGAAAGCACTTTACGGACTTAAACAAGCTCCTAGAGCCTGGTATGAGAGACTTTCTACATACTTAGTGAGCAAAGGGTTCAAACAAGGAGAAATTGACCCATCCTTGTTTGTAAAAAATATAGACAAAGACTTCTTCATTGCCCAAATTTATGTAGATGACATAATTTTTGGATCAACCAACTCAAAATGTTTGAAAGAATTTATAAAACTAATGAAAAACGAATTTGAAATGAGTTGGGTAGGCGAACTACATTTCTTCCTAGGGCTACAAATTAAACAAACTAAAGACGGTAATTATATTTATCAATCAAAATATGCTAAAAACTTAATCATTAAATTTGGAATGGAACATTCGAAAGAAATCAATACTCCAATGGCAACCAACTCAAATTTGGACAGTGACCCAAATGGAAAATCAGTCGATCTAAAATACTATAGAAGTATAATAGGAAGTCTACTCTATCTAACTGCAAGCCGACCTGATATCTTATTTGCAGTAGGTATGTGTGCTAGGTACCAAGCAAATGCTAAAGAATCACACCTAACTGCAGTTAAGCGAATATTAAGATATATCAAAGGAACACTAACTGTAGGCATGTGGTACCCTAGAAATAATAATTTTAACCTATTTGGTTATTCAGACTCAGATTATGCCGGATGTAAACTAGACCGCAAAAGTACAAGCGGTGGATGCCAGTTCTTGGGTCCTTGTCTAGTTAGCTGGTGCAGTAGAAAACAACACTGTGTTGCACTTTCTACAACTGAGGCCGAATATATAGCTCTAGGTGAATGTGTTGCTCAGCTACTTTGGATGATGCACACATTAACTGACTTCAACTTAGAATACAAGAATACAAAAGTTCTAATTGATAACATAAGTACAATCAATCTAACCAAAAATCCAGTTCACCATTCACGGACCAAACATATAGAAGTCAAACATCATTTTATACGTGACCATGTTGCTAAGGAAGAAATCATACTTGACTATGTCGAGTCAAAATTAAACTTAGCTGACATATTTACTAAACCTTTACCTGAGTCTGAGTTTAGTACACTTAGAAGAAAATTAGGCTTATGCTTGGTAGAATAGCAAAAATCATTTCAAAATTCATACTGTTTTCAATCTATTATACATATTTTCAAAACTACTATCTTTTTCTTTTCAAAGCTTCTTTCAAAACTTAAAGAAAAGAATGAGTTTTAGCCTTAGCCTAGTCTTACCTCCCTAGATATCATGTTCCTATAGATCTAGGTGGACATCTCACAAAGCACACTAGATACCTTCATTGTGATTGTTAAAACATAGACTGGTGTGAGATGATTAGGATTCTAGTCTAAGTACAAAGATGCTTAAATCAGTGCATCGAACCTTACTTGGACTTTAAACTCATATTGATCAAGTTAAGTGTCCTTATTTGGATGATACACTTAAAACTTGACTAACTAGATTAAGCTGCTACTTTCTAGTAATCAGCTAAAATCTAAGTTAGACACGTGCCCCTCGAAATTTTTTTTATTTTATCAAAAAGTCTGGACTCAATCCCTTAAGGAATATTTTTTAATTATGTCAAAGGGGGAGAGAAAAGTTAACTAGTTTGCAAGTTAAAGTTAAACTTTAATGCAAAAATTCAGGGGGAGCAATTTTTCAGGGGGAGAAAGTTAAAATGTAATTTATGTTCAAAAAGTTAGAGGCACCAATCAAGGGGGAGATTGAATTAAGGAGCCTTACACTATTTGCATTACTTCATATTTGCATTACCTTTAAATATATGCAATCTTTTAACTTAACTTGAAACTAAGTTGCCATAATCAAAAAGGGGGAGATTGTTGGTGCAAGGTGCACTCAATGATCGAACCTTAGTTTTAATAATGGCACTAAGTTCAAGTTAAGTGGTTTGTTGGACTGATGTTGTTGATCTAAGTGTGCAGGGAGCACAGGTTTGATCCAAGTCCTAGTGAAAGCTAGGCACTGAGAAGTCCTGATCTAGAGGGTCAGGCTGAAGTCTTGGCAGAGTCAGAGCACCAGGTGAAGTCTGGGCTGGGTTGGTCAGGAGCACCGAGCCGCAGCAAGAAGTCTGGACTAGTCAGAAGGACTAGGTCGCAGCAGAAGTCTGGGTCAGTCAGGAGGACTGGACCGCAGCAGAAGACTGGGCTGGTCAAGGAAGATCGAGCCGCAGCACAAATCCTGGAAGCCAAGGACAGAGCCGAGCAAAAGTCCAACAAGTCTGGAGGACTTAGTTGGCATCAGGTAAATTCTCCTGAGTGGAGTGGGTGAGGACGCGTTCCCAAGAGGAACAGTAGGCGTCGGGCTAACCCAGGGTTTCACTGGAAACCTGAAGTTAGACCCAGAGTTAGAAAACTAACTCTATCTTTATCTTTGCATGTTATTTGCTAACTCTTGTGCAGGAACGGTAATTCTAACCGGTAGCAGACTCCGGGCAAAAGTGCACTAGGAGTCGACTCAGATGAGACTTGAGTCGACTCATAGTGAGTCAACTTGTTCCGGTAGTCAGCGAGGTCAGAATACCGTAAACGGTGTTGTGAGTCGACTGAAGGCAGTTCTGAGTCGACTTGTTACACATCAGCACGGAGTCGACTCAGATGGAAGTGGGTCGACTTGCTTCACGGATAAGCCAGCGACGTGGAAAAGCCACTGGTGTGAAGACACGTCAGCATAGGAGTCGACTCGGATGGCTACGGAGTCGACTCAGAAGGTCAAGTCGTCGCACAGAAGCCGGATCTCGCTGATCTGAGTCGACTGGATGAACAGTTGAGTCGACTCAGATGCCTTATATAAGCACCCATCGACCAGCAGCCAGAACAACTCTTCCACGCTCATTTCTACTCATTACGCTGCTGATACGACGGTCCTTCATACACCTGCCTTCATCTGTCAAGCCGTCAAGCTGCTGAAGCGCCGAAACTGCAACACCTTCAAGTCAAGCAAGCTGGGCGATCTCCAATAGTTGGTAACTTGTATTCATTTTATTTATTACATATTGGAGATTTTTGTAATCGCCGACTTGATTCCGTAAGGGACAAGTCTTTATAGTGGATTGCCCATCGTAAAACGGTCCAGGACCGTGGGCCTTGGAGTAGCAGCTTAGTGCTGTGAACCAAGTAAAAAAAGGACTTGTGTTTTTATTTTCCGCTGTGCATCTGTCTTTATCGTAAATCTATAATCGAAAGA
Source organism: Curcuma longa (assembly GCF_044706935.1). Classification (NCBI taxonomy): domain Eukaryota; kingdom Viridiplantae; phylum Streptophyta; class Magnoliopsida; order Zingiberales; family Zingiberaceae; genus Curcuma; species Curcuma longa. Next base: position 1,461,026 of record NC_133869.1, read on the forward strand.
AAAGTTTTACGCGCTATTCATGCAACTCCTTATATTGGGAACCCCCCCCTCTAGCGCTAATACGATCCTACAATCTGATCATGTCTGTAATTCTTTGTAGGGGTTTCAGGAAACCCGACGACTACGTGAAGGGGAGATCACCGTCTACATGGGCAACGCTACGAAGGTGACAACTGTTGCAGTGGGAGATGGCTATTTATCTTTTGATATGAATAGAACTTTGATTTTGAGAAATTGTCTTTATGTACCAACTTTTAGAAAGAATTTAATTTCAGTTTCTAATTTATTTCTGGATGGATAATTCTGTTTCTTTTGATGATAAAGTTATTATCAAGAAAAATAAGATTAATATCTGTTTTGGTACATTAATTGGCAATTTGTACACTCTAAATCCAATAACTCCCACGATGCAACAAATGGAAATAAATAACATATCTTCTAACTCTAATAAGAGAAAGGAACATTCGGAAATGAACCAAACTCATCTTTGGCACCTAAGGTTAGGTCATATTAACTTGAGTAGTGTTGGGATCGGTGCGTTCGCTAGAGGGGGGTGAATAGCGATTCTTCGATTTTTCTCCTGCGAAAACGTCAGCGGAAGCAAGAATAACATAAAAGAAAAGTAAGATCGCTAACCCGCTCGATTTACTTGGTATCCACCTCTACGAGGTGACTAATCCAAGGATCCACACACACAGCCCGACTATTCCACTATGAAAGATCTCCTTCTCGAAGAACCCTTCGAAGGCGGAGAAACCCTCACAAACTTGATCTCTTCCTTACAGTAATAGATCTCAACGTTTTGAGGAAGAGTACACAAGATCACAGAAAATGATGTTCACAGAAGAATGAAAGAATGAGAGTTGTTGTTGTTCTTCGCGTCGAACACCACTTTTGTGGTTTTTTGAAGCATCAGTCGACTGCTGGCAGGGCCAGTCGACTGATGGCATTAAATGCCATTAAATGCCATTAATTAAATCGAATCTGCGCAGCTGGCATCGAAACGGTCGGTTATCAGTCGACTGATCGAAGCATCAGTCGACTAATACCAGTCGACTCCAAGTCGACCAATTTCTCTGTGTGTGTCTCGGACCAACCCCAGTCGACTGCTGACAGGGCCAGTCGACTACTCTAGCTGAAAACTCCCCCTTTCAGCTATTTCTTCAACCTTTAGCCTTGACGCAAACCTTCAAACGCCTTCCACAAGCCTCGTGACCATCCTTGCACTAGCTTGAGACGTTTCCCTCAGTTTCATCGTGCTAAGTCTTTGCCAAGACTACCCACTTGGACTTTTCCTTGCCAAGACTACCCACTTGGACTTTCCTTTGCCAAGACTACGCTTGGACTTTCCTTTGCCAAGACTACGCTTGGACTTTCCTGCAAACTTGCATCACACATGTTAGATCATAACACATTGCCTAACTTAAACTCATTTTAGCCAAACATTAAAATCCAATCACTTGGGGCACGATTGCACCAACAATCTCCCCCTTTTTGATGTTTGGCAAAAATCATTTAAGTTGGGTCTTTAAATCAACATATATAGCATGAATTCAATTAGCCAATAGCAAATAACATTGCAACAATGAATTCATCATAAAACATGATCAATATAATATGTATCAACATTTCCAATCAATAATCATGCTCAAAACATATCCAATCTCCCCTTTTAACTTTCCCAAAGTTATTCAAATTATCTCCATTATAATCAAATAACTTAACCATATCCATTCTCCCCCTTTTTTGTCAAGCATCAAAAGGAAATTCATGATTGAAAACAAGAGGTCAAGGATTGCACCAACAATAGTTTCGGAGGGAAAAAGTACCTTAAATACTCAAAGTATGCTAAAATCAGGGGTATCAGTCGATTCATAGTGTACCAGTCGACTCAGCAGTCGACTGTAATCTGAGACAGTCGACTGATATACTGAATTTCAATTATCAGGGACGAGATTGAAAAATGCATAAGTAATTGTACGAGTTTCAAAAATTCATGAAATTTCACACGTAAATTACTTATGACTAACCCTATTTAAGAAAAATAATTTGAAAAATTTTGAATCTCAAATATGGTAGTTTGATACAAATTCCAAAAATGGTTAACAAAGGTCCAAGTTTGTATCAACCTTTCTAATTTATTTGAATTCTCTTATCTTGAGACTACCCTTAATCTCTTGAGGGAAAATAAAATGTGTTTGAATTTGTTGATTTAGGATTTAACCACAAGGCTCCCCCTAAACACCATATGATCCTCTCAAACACAATTTAAAATAAATGCTCCCCCTTAATGATTCAAAATCACAAATATTTGAAGTTTAAACAATTAAACTCCCCCTTAAGTTTTGAAATCACATCTCCTTAGAAAAAAAATTTTAAACTCCCCCTTAAGATTTGAAAGCATGAATTTTCATGTATAAGCACATAGATAGATTCCACATATAAGATATCAAAACCAATTCATGAGTATTAAACATTCAATCAATTTAGTCAAGAAAACATCATGTCATAAGTTAAAATAAAAACATCCAACTCATACATCCAAAAATAAGTCATAAGTTTAATCACATATAAATCATTGAAGCACATAGAAATCATCATACAAGATATCAAAATTAATGCATAAAAATCATCAAGCTTGTCATAAGTGTCATAGAAAAAAAACATCCAAGTTCACACAAACATCCATAACAAACAATAAAAAACTAGATGTTCAAGATACATATGATATCAATAAGTACATCTTGACATCAAGGAAAACAAAATCCTATCATCTACTCATCAGCTGCTGGAGGAGGAGGAGGTGGTGGAGCCTGAGGAGTCTGCAGTCCTCGTAACAAATCAAGGATCTGACCTTGACCTGTAGTCAAGTCCTGCCTCAAAGTCTGGAGCTCCACTCGAATGTCCTGTCTGAATGACAGGAACTCTCCATAAAACTCCCCGAGTCTCTGCTCCACTCGTGTGATACGATCATCAGATGGTGCTGGAGCAGGATCATGAGCTGGAGCAGGGACATCAGGTGCTGCAGGTCCCTCTGGAGCATCAGGTGCATCCTCCTCAGCATCATGGTCAGCATGGGCAGCAGGGTCAGCAGGTGCAGCAGGGTCCAAATTAACCCCTCAAGAAGCATCCTTTAAGGCCTATAAAATTTTTAAAACCTAATTTGATAATTATTAATCATCCTTTTTAACATAATTTAATCTATCATTTTTATACATAATTATCCAGAATTATCACAGAAATTACGGGTATTACAATAGAACACTTGGTACCAGGATTCATAAACTTTAGTACTTAGCCTGGAGGTCTAGAGTTCGAATCCTGGGGAAGGCAAAAACCCACTTCCAGGGGTGGGAAGTCCAGATGAGTAACGACACGGTCGACGGACCGACGGTCGACGGTCGACGGTCGACGACCACAAGGGTCGCCAAATGGGCCGCCAAATGGGCCGCCGAATGGGCCGCCAAATGGGCCGGGCCGGGTCGTTACAATAAAAAGGTGCCTTTTTATTGTAACGACCCGGCCCGACCCATTTAGCGGCCCATTCGGCGGCCCATTTGGCGACCCTTGTGGTCGTCGACCGTCGACCGTCGGCCCGTCGACCGTGTCGTTACTCATCTGGTCTTCCCACCCCTGGAAGTGGGTTTTTGCCTTCCCCAGGATTCGAACTCTAGACCTCCAGGCTAAGTACTAAAGTTTATGAATCCTGGTACCAAGTGTTCTCGAGAACACTTGGTACCAGGATTCATAAACTTTAGTACTTAGCCTGGAGGTCTAGAGTTCGAATCCTGGGGAAGGCAAAAACCCACTTCCAGGGGTGGGAAGACCAGATGAGTAACGACACGGTCGACGGGCCGACGGTCGACGGTCGACGACCACAAGGGTCGCCAAATGGGCCGCCGAATGGGCCGCCAAATGGGCCGGGCCGGGTCGTTACACCAACATACTAGGGAAGATCCAAGAAATTGGCATCCACCACTAGTGCTTTTTCTATCTAATTTGCATCCTGCATAGTCTGAGTCGGTATACCCTATTAAAATCAAAATTTTAGTTTCGAGGGTACCAAAGGCCAACATTTAAGGTTCCTTTTATATATCTCAAAATTCTCTTCACTATTGCAAGATGAGACTCTTTTGCACATGATTGGTATCTAGCACACATTCCAACCGCAAATAAAATGTCCAATTTAAGCTTCTCTTGACCTAGACCTGTCTTCCAATGCAAGATGAGACTCCTGTCTTCCTCTGGCTCGACTGATTTTTCTGTGTGCGTCTGATTTATGAGCAGTCGACTGCTGGCAGGGCCAGTCGACTAGTGAAGCTGAAAAGTCCCATTTCAGCTTCTCTTGACCTAGACCTCGGCCTTCAAACACCTCCCATAGCCTCATGCCTCCTTGGATGCTCCATCATCCTTGCACTAGCTTGAGATGCTTCCATCAGCTTCGTCATGTCAAGTCTTTGCCAAGACCAACCTTGGACTTTTCCTTGCCAAGACTACCCACTTGGACTTTTCTTTGCCAAGACTACCCACTTGGACTTTTCTTTGCCAAGACTACCCACTTGGACTTTTTCTTGCCAAGACCACGCTTGGACTTTCCTTTGCCAAGACTACCCACTTGGACTTTTCCTTGCCAAGACCATGCTTGGACTTTCCTTTGCCAAGACTACCCACTTGGACTTTTCCTTGCCAAGACCACGCTTGGACTTTCCTTTGCCAAGACTGCGCTTGGACTTTCCTGCAAACTTGCATCACACATGTTAGATCACAAGTATTGCCTAACTTTAAACATGGTTTAGCCAAACATTAAAACTCAATGCACTTGGGGCAAGGATTGCACCAACACAGTTCACCATTCACGAACCAAACATATAGAGGTCAAACATCATTTTATACGTGACCATGTTGCTAAGGAAGAAATCATACTTGATCCTGTTAGTGAGAGCCCTAGAGCCAATCATGTGATGATTGTTGTATGGACTCATTGTATCATATTTCTATATTTATAAAGGCATTTCTTTGATTATTATACTTACTTGTATTGGTGCCAAATAACTAAGTATAGTAATGTCCTTGAGTAATAGGTTCATATCTATATCAATCGATTGGTTGAATCGATAGTGAGATGATATAGAGAACTCTACTCTAAAGCATTCCTAGTCAAGTATTAACATTCAGGGACAATGTTAATGCGTAGAGACTAGCATGTAGGTCAACATGATGACTTGATCTCACAAGTCATGGATATGAGATATCAAGTTGACACATGGGTATGCATTGGAGAATGTATACTGAATGACCCGCCATGAGAAAGTATCATGGATCGTTATATGAGTGTCATATACTTTCTCATGTGGCTATTAGTATGACTATTAGTCCTTAGACCTGAAGTCACCATGGTTCCCAACATAAGGAGTTATATACTTTGGCTTCGTCAAACGTCACCCGTAACTGGGTGGACTATAAAGGCGATTACTGGGTATGTAACAAATTATGTAGTGGGATGTGAGTGATGTAGATGGGATCTATCCCTCCCATATAACGGGAGTGATATCATAGCTCTTGATAGAGTGAGACCACTAAAGTGCATGGCCATGCCCAATGAGTCAACATGTGATGTTGAGCTCGTTTGATCGTAGTGAGTCTACTTGGAGTTCAAGACATAGATTGATTAGAGGATGACACGGTCTATGCCTCGGTTTGATCAATCATGATATCAAGGATAGAAGGACATTTGTCACATATTGTGAGAGTCACAATTAGTAGTCACAAGGTGATGTTGGATCTCAACATTCTTGTAACTTGGGTAATAGTGATGTGTTGCTAGATACCGCTCGCTACTTATGTACCTAAATGAGTTTAGGGCATTGCCAACGTTACAAGAACCTATAGGGTCACACACAAAGGGCAAATGGATGGAGATTAGGTTCATGTGATGAACCAAGAGGATGAGATTCATGTGATGAATCAAGTTGGATTAGGTGTAATCCAAACTAGACTAGTGGAGTTGATTTGATCAACTTTGGGAGATTAGAAGTCAAGTTTGACTTGACTTGAGAAGGAGAAATTTTGGGAGTCAAGTTTGACTTGACTTTGTGCCATGTCATCATCCATGTTGACTTGACTTTATGCCATGTCATCATAGATGTTGACTTGACTCATGCCATCTCATGGTCAAGTCTTGACTTGACCACTTGACTTTATGTTGAGGTGGCATAAGTGATGGCCAATAGGATGGTGCCACATCACCTTGGTTGCCACCTCATGGGAGGTTACAAGTGAAGTTTGTAACTCATGGGGGTTTAAAGCCTTTTTTAATGGGATTAATTGGGTTTTAATGGCTTTGATGTGACACCAAGAAAAACTCAACGTGGTGGTTTTTCCCAAGTGAATTCATTTTTGGTTTTCTTCTTCAACGTGAAGAGAAATCTCTCCTTCTTCCTTGCTTCTTTCTCCTTCTCCTCTCCCTCTCAACCTACTGACCGAACACATTAGGGAGTGCTAGCACACTCTTGAGTTCGGTTTTTCCATCCCCTTGCTCGTGTGGATACCAATAGAGAGGAGGCGCGTGACTTCTTCGAGATCCGACGAACCGAGGAGCGTGCGGGATAAGCGAAGGGCTACGCAACTAGGGTATGACTCTAAACGAGTAGATCTAGAGTAGATCTAAGGTTTTAGAAACAAGTTTTGCAATTTATTTTGTTCGCATGAGATCCGGTGGCTTGGGGTTACGGGGTTTCCGCAACGCAAAAAGCGGTTTTTGCGGCCCGTAAAACCCAACAAGTCCGAGTTTATTACACTCAGAAGAAAATTAGGCTTATGCTTGGTAGAATAGCAAAAATTATTTCAAAATTCATACAGTTTTTAATCTATTATATATATCTTCAAAACTACTATTTTTCTTCTTTTCAAAATTTTGTTTTCAAAACTTAAAGAAAAGAATGAGTTTTAGCCTTAGCCTAGTCTTACCCCCCTAGATATCATGTTCCTATAGATCTAAGTGGACATCTCACAAAGCACACTAGATACCTTTATTGTGATTGTTAAACATAGACTGGTGTGAGATGATTAGGATTTTAGTCTAAGTACAAAGATGCTTAAGTCAGTGCATCGAACCTTACTTGGACTTTAAACTCATACTGATCAAGTTAAGTGTCCTTATTTGGATGATACACTTAAAACTTGACTAACTAGATCAAGCTGCTACTTTCTAGTAATCAGCTAAAATCTAAGTTAGACACGTGCCCCTCGGAAATATTTTTTATTATTTTTGTTAAAAAGTCTGGACTCAATCCCTTAGTTAATATTTTTTAATTATGTCAAAGGGGGAGAGAAAAGCTAGTTTGCAAGTTATAACAAGTTTAAATGCAAAAATTCAGGGGGAGAAAAGTGAGAAAATTTGCAAAAATTAAAATGCAACAATTCAGGGGGAGAAGAGTAAGAACATTTTTATGTTCAAAAATTAAAGGCACCATTAAAAGAGGAAATTGAATTAAGGAGCCTTACACTTCATATTTGCATTACTTTAAATTTGCATTTTAAATATATGCAATCTTTTAACTTAACTTGAAACTAAGTTGCCATAATTAAAAAGGGGGAGATTGTTGGTGCAAGGTGCACTCAATGATCAAACCTTAGTTTTAATAATGGCACTGAGTTCAAGTTAAGTGGTTTGTTGGACTAATGTTGCTGATCTAAGTGTGCAGGGAGCACAGGTTTGATCCAAGTCCTAGTGAGAGCTAGGCACCAAGAAGTCCTGATCTGGAGGGTCAGACTGAAGTCTTGGCAGAGTCAGAGCACCAGGTGAAGTCTGGGCTGGTCAGGAGGACCAAGCCGCAGCAAGAAGTCTGGACTAGTCAGAAGGACTAGGTCGCAGCAGAAGTCTGGGTCAGTCAGGAGGACTGGACCACAGAAGAAGACTGGGCTGGTCAAGGAAGATCGAGCCGCAGCACAAATCCTGGAAGTCGAGGACAAGAGCCGAGCAAAAGTCCAACAAGTCTGGAGGACTTGGTTGGCATCAGGTAAATTCTCCTGAGTGGAGTGGGTGAGGACGCGTTCCCTAGAGGAACAGTAGGCGTCAAGCTAACCCAAGGTTTCACTGGAAACCTGAAGTTAGACCCAGAGTTAGAAAACTAACTCTACCCTTTATCTTTGCATGTTATTTGCTAACTCTTGTGCAGGAACGGTAATTCTAACCGACAGCAGACTCCGGGTAAAATTGCACTAGGAGTCAACTCAGATGAGACTTGAGTCGACTCATAGTGAGTCAACTGGCTTCGGTGGTCAGCGAGGTCAGAATACCGAAAACAGGGTTGTGAGTCGACTGAAGGAGGTTCTGAGTCGACTCATTACACCTCAGCACGGAGTCGACTCAGATGGAAGTGAGTCGACCTGCTTCACGGATAAGTCAGCGACATGGAAAAGCCACTGGAGTGATGACACGTCAGCACGGAGTCGACTCAGATGGCAACGGAGTCAACTCAGAGTCAAGTCGTCGCACAGAAGCCGGATCTCGCTGATCTGAGTCGACTGGAGCTACAGTTGAGTCGACTCAGATGCCTTATATAAGGACCCTTCGACCAGCAGCCTGAACAACCGCTTCCACGCTCATTTCTTCTCACTACGCTGCTGATACGACGGTTCTACGCACGCCTGCTTTCATCTATCAAGCCGTCAAGCGCCGAAACTCCAACACCTCCACGTCAAGCAAGCTCGGCAGTCTCCATAGTTGGTAACTTGTACTTAATTTCCAAATTCATATTGTTACATATTGGTTTTTGTAATCGCCGACTTGATTCCGTAAGGGACAAGTCTTATAGTGAATTGCCCATCGTAAAACGGTCCAGGACCATGGGCCTTGGAGTAGCAGCTTAGTGCTGTGAACTAAGTAAAAAGAACTTGTGTCTTTTCCGCTGTGCATCTGATTTATCGCAATCGATCGAAAAGATTTTACGCGCTATTCACCCCCCCTCTAGCGCTAACACGATCCAACAAGTCTAGGTGACCGAGTCGCAGCAGAAGTCTGGGCTAGTCTAGGTGACCGAGTCGCAGCAGAAGTTTGGGCTGGTCTAGGTGACCGAGTCGCAGCAGAAGTTTAGGTTGGTTAGAGAGAACCGAACCGCAGCAAAAATCCTGGGGGGCGAGGACAGAGCCGAGCACAAGTCCAACAAGTCCGGAGGACTTGGTTGGCATCACTACTAGAAAAAAGTTAATAGACAACGCCCCAAAGACAACGTTTTTTAGCTAAAGCGTTGTGGTATTCCAATTTACAACGTTTTTAGTCAAAACCGTTGTCTTTTAAAACTAAAAGACAACGTTTGTTCTGAAAGCATTGTCTATTAGCGTTTATTTTGGGTCAACCACAACACTTTTAAAAAACCGTTGTCGAAAGCATTGTCTTTTAGCGGGTTTTTTTGCCAACGACAACGCTTTTAAAAAGTATTGTCGTTGAGGGTTGTCGTTGAGGGTTTAGAGGGTTTATATCCAGGTATTTTATCGGGTGAGTCCGCAATTTTCGTCCCTCTCCCGCTCGCACCTCTAGGTCGTCTTCTCCTGCGCGCCCCATTTTCGTGCCTCTCCCGCCCCCTCTCGCACCTCTAGCTAGTAGCTACTCTTCTCCCGGCCCCCCCTTTAGTGCCTCTCCTCTTCTCCCGCCCCTTTCGCCAAGTTATTTCCTTTTTATTTTTTACTCTTATCAATTTATTTTGATTGTTTATATCACTGTTAGAATTATGATCTAGATATTTTCTTAAAGAAATTTAATTTAAAATGACATTATAAATAATTTTTAACAACATCTATTAAAAAAATATAATTTTAATATCCTATCTACCCTATTTCTTTGCCGATTCTTAATATTATTTTTCCTTATACCCTATTTCCCTCCCGTAACCTACTTAGCCGCTTCTTAACCATTCGCTAAGACCCTCTCTCGCCACCGCCGTGAATCTCTAACTGTGCCGATTCTTAACCATTCTCTAAAACCCTCTCTCGCCACCGCCTTCGCCGCTCTAACTGTGCCGATTCTTTAACTGTGCCACTTCTGTAACTGTGCTCGCCTTCGCCGCTCGCCTTCGCTGCTGTACATGTTTTGTTCTCCGATTTGCTCTTAAAGACAGGTATATGCTGTGCAGGATCTGGCAACTCTGGTTCTAAATCTTGGAGATCCAGGGATTGATCTTCTTTCTGTAAGTCCTTCGTTATATGCAACATGTCTAACATATGTAATTCCACTTAAAACTAAACTAAGTGATGGTATTCAACGTTTGTCTCACTAGATTCACCTAGTTTGAGCTTGGTGTTTGATTACGATCAAGTAGTCACATAATTTTTCTCTGGCGACACGATCTGTGGATTCCTCGGCGGAGAAATTGCGAGGAACGTGATTTAAAGGACGCGAAAACCCTAGGGTGGTTGGTCTGCTCTGGACAGCCGCGTTTTCCTCCGCCCAATCATTGCGCGCCATCGGCTCCGATATTGGGGGTGATATTGGGGCTGTTTCCGGCTCATGTTGGCCGGATCGTATACTCTATTGTGAGGTGAGGCATGACCTTCCAGAGACTTCAGGTTCTTTGTTTGGGAAAAAGAAGGACTTTTGGTTATTAATTAGGTCTTCAACTACTTTGGATTTTAATGACCGTTTTCTCATTAACCGATGCCAAATCGTCACAACCTAAAATCTGTGTCGAATTAACTGTTATCTTTTGTATGCTAATCTAACTGCCATGTTTCCAAGTGTGCTTCTCATTTCCATGATTGCAATAACCAAAATTCTATTTAAAATATTGGTGAGAGTAATTGCTTGGAAGTGCTTTTTATGATGCCACTAAACTTGGTTTGAGAAATTGATGGGGGTCCTAGAATAGAAGAACCTAGAATCAGAGTTTTACTTTTCCATATTCTTAGCCACACATTAGCAGATAAAAGGGGATTTTACTTGATTTGCAAAAATGGAAGGAAAAGGTAAGTAAGCAATTCAGAAGAGCAAAACTATGATTTCTAATGAGAAAATAGTACAGTTCTATTTGTATTCTAGCAGTATATATGATTATGGACTTGTTCATCAAGGCTTTTTAAGTTACTGACTCTGGTTCTATTGGTCGATTGTAGATCGACTTGTGTAAATACAACACTAAAACTTGCGTTATTGTTTGCTTTACCTGTATTCCTTGGGCTATGGCTGGCCATTGCAATATCAGGGACTGTACTTGTAGGAGTTGGTTATGGGTTTTTCACACCATGGGTGTTAACTTTTGAGGCTTTCCGAGAGGACAATGAAACAGAGATAATATTTCACTCCATTGTGGTAACAAACTATTTAAATGGAGATTGTGTATTATTTTCTTAGTTATTCCATTATACCTGCTCTTATCATTTTCCATTAAACAGGATGGTACATGGAGCACTATTAAAGGAAGCTGCACCATGGTGAGAGATTTTGCAGATATCTGCTACCACTCGTTTCCTCTTTACTTAAAAGAGTTGCGAGAAAAAGCACATGATGACCAGTCATATTCAATTAGGTATATAAGTTAAATCCTTTTACTTTGATTATTAAATTTCAGATAGCTGTCAGCCAACATTATCTGGAGTAGGTAACATAATGGGCTCTACAATCTGAAAAGTTTGCAGTAAAGTTTTTTTTTTGTTTATTAACTTTATCCTTCTTTTTTTTACACTGCATGTTTAAGAAATAGCGATACTATTGTCTCAGTTTAAACAATTTTACTAATTTCCATACTCATGCATGAATTCAAGTCGAGTTTATTTGATATTCATGCCTATTGAGAAGTATTACGTCTTCTCTATTGTTCTGCAGGATTATAGAGATACCTGCTTGTGGTGGTTGCTTTGATGGGCTTAGTTGTCGATATTCCACTTTACACTGTTATTGCATTGGTAAAAAGTCCCTATATGTTATTCAAAGGCTGGCAGAGGCTACTACAGGATCTTATAAGTCGGGAAGGGCCATTTATTGAGACAGCTTGTGTCCCTATTGCTGGTCTCGCGATTCTACTTTGGCCTTTAGTTGTTCGTGGGAGTTTCCTGTTGGCTATTGTCTCAAGTATCTTCATTGGATTATATGGATCTGTCAGTGTGTATCAGGTCCTTTGATGTCCTTACTATCTTCTTGGTCCATGCTCTGTGCTTGCTAAATTGCCTCTGCATTTGCTTATGTTGAAAATAAATAACATTCAAAATTTGACTTCTTTATATAGGAAAGGTCTTTCAAACGAGGAGTTGCCTTTGTGGTTGCCATGGTTGCAGAGTTTGATGAGTACATTAACAGAGGAACTTTCAGCCAATTGTGTAGTTGCCTACATATGGTAAGTGATTTTATATCAGCAACTTCTTAGAATATGTATGGTGATCGATGTTAATTGTATTATATTTGTCATGGTAGGCATCTTTATAAAAACATGATGACAGATACCATCAAAGGAAAATTCAGATTCGTGAATCCACACACCATCCCATATATAATGACACCTACACGTGACAAAAAGGGAAAACTTGAACAGTTAAACCAAAGGGCTACTGTGTTAGCAGATAGGTTGAGTTCTGCATCAGTAGATCAACTAGTTTTGGTCCCATGTAATGTCGGGTCAGTTGTAAATAATACATCACTTGCAATTTCTCCCTGTTGATAACTTATTTAATTGATGAGCTAATTATTTGTTTATGTGCAGTTGTCATTGGATTCTCACTGTCATTGAACCCTACACGGAGATTGTTTATGTGCTGGATTCTCTAAGTCATCGAATGCGCTATGAAGATTGGAAATATATTGTGGAAATGTGAGGCCAAACTGGGTAATTTGATTGGGCATTTCATTCACATGTTAAAACACTAATATATCATATTTTATTAACGTATGTAGGGCCTTGAGATTGTTTAATTCAAACAAGGGAAGGAAAGGTCGGAAAAAACCAGTGTGGGAAATACTACAGGTATGTGTAATTATGTTTGATATGGTCTTGATGTGTGTATTTGTCTTTTAACTGATAGTGGAGTCCAATTACCACAGGCTCCTCGACAACCAGATGGGAAACAATGTGGTTATTATGTGATGAGATTTATGAGACAGATTATTGCAGAAATTGAAACTATTGAAAGAGATGGACTACGATCAATAGTACTTGTTCAAATCACTTCAAATAAACCATTTATCATTTTGCAAAGTCAGTGTTGATTGTTTTTCCAATTAACTTAATCTATATGTGTGTTCATAGTTTAAGGCAGCTGAGTACACTCGGGCAGAAATTGATGAGGTGCGTTCCGAGGTGGCAGACTGTATACAAGATCATATTTATGAGTAGGTATGGAATGCTGATCTCCATAATTCCATTTATTTGTAATAAATATATTTGTTTGTGATTAATTCTGCTGCTGTTGTTGTGTATGGAATGCTGATCTCCATAGTTCATTGTGTATAATTCTGCTGTTTGTGATTAATTCTGCTGCTGCTGTTTATGAGTAGGTATGGAATGCTGATCTCCATAGTTCATTGTGTATAAATCTGCTGCTGTTGTGCCCATATTTTGGATAAATTAGTATTATCTTTTGGCAGGCTGGTATTTGGCAGATGGACCTGTTCTATTTCTGCTGCTGTTACTTGGTGATGCTAATGTTGTGCCCATACTTGGTGATGCACTTGCTGTTACTTGGTGCTGCTAATGTTGTGATGCACCTGTTCTATTTCTGCTGCTGTTGGAGGATATTCTGTTGCGTTGAAACCTTTGTTATGGACCTGCTGCTGTTAATTATGGAGCTTCTATGTTGGAAGTTGTAACTTGAATTTGTGTTATGAACTTGTATAAGTTGTATGTTATCGACCTGCTGTATGTTATGAATTTGTGTTATGAACCTGCTGTAAGAATGATTTTTGTGTAAATATAAGTTGTATGTTTTGTATGTGATTTAGTAAATTTTGTAGCCAATGGTTTTGTATTTACAAAATATATTATTTCTTATTTACTGCTAAAAAAATCAAAAGACAACGCTTTTAAAAACGTTGCAAAACCCAAGCAATTTGTAACAAAATTACAACGCTTTTTAACCGTTGCAAAATGTGTTGTCATACCTATTAAAAACAACGTTTTTAAAGCGTCGCAAAAAACGTTGTAATATTTACAACGCTTTTTCTGCGTTGCGAAGGTGTTGTCGATGTTAACAAAGACAACGCTTAAAAAGCGTTGTCGTTGAGGGACCCCTTTTACAACAGGGCCTCTTACAACGCTTTTTAACCCACAAAGACAACGCGTTTTCCGCGTTGTCTATTAACATTTTTCTAGTAGTGTTGAGTCGACTCGGTAGTGGAGTCGACTCAGATAAGGTTTTGAGTCGACTCAAGCTAACACAGAGTCAAAGACTTATCGTAGTTGACGCCACATCAATTGGAGTCGACTCAGAAGGCAACTTGAGTCGACTCAGACAGGATAACGGGTGGAAGCGATAAAAGTTGATCTGCCACGTCAGCTGGAGTCGACCCAGATGGGCATCTGAGTCGACTCAAGACCAGTATATAAGGAGGCTTCGACCAGCAGCTTTGTACAACAATTGAAAACGACCTCCTTTCCAACAAGTGGTGCTTCTGAACGCGAACGAGGCCAAGTTCTTGCAATCGGGGAAGATCCAGAAGGGGTGCGCGGCGCTCAGGACTTCCAGATCGGCTACAAGAGTTTGAATTTAATTTATTGTTCTTACTTTCTATTATTAACTTATTTTCATTGTTATTGGACTGTAAGATGGGTTTCTCCGCCTCCGAACGACGTTCGGAAAGGAGACCACTAGTGGACGGATCCAATAGAATCTATAAGAAAATTTTATTAGAAACAATCCAATAAACTTATCTTATCTAGATTTATAAGGAATAAATCCCTTGATAAGATTTTATTTATTTCTTTATTAATTTTCTCTTTAAGAAAAATTTATTAGAAACTATCCAATAAACTTATCTTATCTAGATTTATAAGGAATAAATCTCTTGATAAGATTTTATTAGTTTCTTTATAAATTTTCTTTTTAAGAAAAATTTATTAGAAATTATCCAATAAACTTATCTTATCTAGATTTATAAGGAATAAATCCCTTGATAAGATTTTATTAGTTTCTTTATAAATTTTCTTTATTTAAATTTTGTCTTTATCTTTATAAAATCTCTTAATAAAATTTCGTTAATTTCTTAACAAAATTTCTTAATTAAGAAATTTTATTTTTTCTGACAAAATTTCTTAACAAAATTTTTATGAAAAATTCATAATAAATTTTGTCTACGGAAGAGATAGAATTCTTGGAAGTCTCCGAGAAGTCTTCTGGAAGTCTCCGAGAAGTCTTCTGGAAGTCTTCTCCGAGAAGTCTTCGAGGAGGTCTTCAAGAAGTCTTTGGGAGGTCTTCAAAGAGTCTTCGAGAAGTCTTCGCGAAGTCTTTGAGAGGAGTCTCCGAAGAGGTCTCCGAGAATTCTCCTGGATGTCTCCAAGAATTCTCCTGGAGGTCTCATGGGTGAATATAAGGCTCTATGCAGAGGCTACGACAAGGACCATGAGGAGGAATTGGTTTTGGCCTTCTGATGAGCTTAGGTTTCCCGTGTTCGCCCCGAACACACAACCTAAGTCCATCAATAATAACTCATACCACTAAAGAGTTATTATTGAACTACCGCACCAATCCCATATTACAGTATGGGCTCCTTCTTACCATGAGTGCATTAAATCTCCCTGTGTTTAAGATATCGTATGTCCGTTAATTAATTAAATTACTGACAATTCTATTAATTAACTTCTGAGTCCGAGTATAGTACCACTCAACCTTATTATCATGCGGAACTAAGTCCACCTGCAGGGTTTATATGATAATCTTTATGAGCTCCTCAAGGGGACATCATCAACCTAATTAATAGGACACAGTTTCCTTCTATAATCAACAACACACCATATACATAACATTATTTCCCAACTCATCGGGCCTTTTGATCTAACGAGATAAATCTCACCCTTTGATGAATCAAAGAAATATATGCTAAGTGTATGTGCTTGTTATTATATCCGGATTAAGAGTTTGCACTTCAATGATAACTGAGGTCTAGTTCGATTATATAGTCAGTATAAATTGAACGACCTCAATTGGTCTTGCTCAATACACACAAAGTGTACTAGTGTAATTTTATAGTTAAGATAAACTAATACCAAATTACACTACAACCGTTTCAATGGTTTGTCCCTATCCATTACGGTTGTGAGCACCTTTTTATAATTTATAAAGAACTGATAACACGATCTTCTGTGTGACACCACACACCAAGTTACCTACAATATAAATTAAATGGACAACTGTATTTGACTAAAATATAGATATTTGACTAAATGTGATTCTCATTAAAATAAATAAAATACAGATGTTCATACAAAAGCTCAGGCTTACAGTATACATCCCAACAATCTCCCACTTACACTTAAGACTATGCTGTCATCAAAGCTGCCATACATCTGATTCTCATCCCTTCAACATGTCGATCAAATGCTCTCACCGGAAGGGCCTTGGTGAAAGGATCTGCCAGGTTATCTGCTGATGTAATCTTGGCGACAACAACTTCTCCTCGTTTGACGATGTCTCGTATCAGGTGGTACTTGCGCTTAATGTGTTTACTTGCCTTATGGGCTCGTGGATCCTTCGAGTTTGCTACTGCACCACTATTATCACAATAAATTGTGATAATCTTTGGCAAACCAGGAATCACATCTAAGTCCATCAAGAAGTTCCTGAGCCAAACTGCTTCTTTAGCTGCCTCAGAGGCTGCTACATACTCAGCTTCCATGGTGGAGTCCGAAACGCATTTCTTCTTAACACTCCTCCATGTTATGGCTCCTCCTCCTAAAGTAAACACATACCCCGAGGTAGACTTACTGTTATCCCTATCCGATTGGAAATCTGAATCCGTGTAACCCACAGGGAGCAAATCGTCTGCCTGGTAAACCAGCATTTAATCCCTAGTCCTTCTCAGGTACTTTAATATATGCTTTACCACAGTCCAATGTCCCTGTCCTAGATTACTTTGATATCTGCTAACCATGCCTACAACAAAATAGATATCAAGTCTCGTACATAGCATTGCGTACATTAGACTTCCTACAGCCAAAGCATAAGGAACCGTCTTCATTTCCTCTAGAGAGCTAAGGAATTCTAAAGTGATTTTGGGGTATGTTGGATGTTTAATGTTCATGAAGTCAATTCAACCTATGTTATCCAACATCCATTCTATGTCATCCTTAAGACCTAATGATTCAATAGTATAGTCATCAATATAGCGAGAACAAATAAAGTTTTCTAGAAGCAAGACAATCATACCTAGCCTTTTGATCATCATTTCTAAAAATTATGCCATGTATATTGTTTGTACCTTCTTCGTTAGCTTTCCTTTTCCCTTTGTCTCACGATTTGCTCTTTTCCTTTGCTGGATCCTTGCCATTTAACCTTTTAAGTTCATCTCCTCCACCTAATCCTCCAGATTTACGAAATCTTTTCAACATGTTGCTAGATCTGAGGAAAGAAGCAAAGATGAGGAAGAAAAGATGGTTAGGAGAAGAAAATGAGGGTTTGTGAATGGATTGTAGTAGGGAGATGGAGAAGAAGTGGAGAAAAAGTAAAGAAATGAGGAAGAGTGGATTTGGGAGAGGTTAGAAGGGAGATGGAGATGAGGAGATGAATAGTATTTGAAATTTGGGGGGCGCACGACCGTATGTTAGGGTATGCACGGTCGTGTGCCATTTTATAGTAGAAACGACATGGCCGTGCCTTGTAGGTATGACCTATGAAAGGTGTCATTCTGTGAAAAAGGCACGCTCGTGTCTTTTTGGCACAACTTGTCGAAGTTGCTATTCTGGAGAAACGACACGGTCGTGCCAATTTGGCACGGCCTAGTGGGTTATTATGCGCTGGAGAGGCACGGTCGTGCCTAATAGGCACAGCCTCGGGAGAGCGTGGCTCTGTTAGAGAAGCACAACTGTGCCTAATAGACACGACCTAAGATTTATTCAGCGTGGATGCAGGCACGACCGTGCCTTAACGGTCTCGTCTTGGTGTTATTCGGTGGGGGAGACATGACCGTGCCTTATAGACACAACCTTGCTTTATTTGATATGAATCTCTGGAATTTCCTGCAAATAACAGAAAAATTTATTACTAACTTGCTAGAACGATCGTAAATTGAGCAAAAAGAATATATATATATATATATATAAACCCTTGGATTGCCTCTCAAGTAGAGCTTGTTTACGGTCTTTAGCTCAACCTCTTATTCTCTAGTGTACAAGGCTTATTGGTTAACATCTCATAACCAGGCCTTGGCCGGTACCTTGTATTTTTATTTTTTTCTCAAAGAGCTTCTTTATTATCCCGGCCGGTGCGGGCTCTTTCATCGGCAAAGAAACAGATGGGTACAATAATTTCTTGTTCGGTTGGATACCATCCAACCTGCAGCAGCATTCTTTTTTTGGAAGACATGCATTTGAATCCAGCAAGAGGTTCAAGTCTATTTTCTTATTTCCTACTTGTAGGGATAACTTGTGATTCTTCACATCAATTTTTGCCCCTGCAGTGGCTAGGAATGACCTCCCTAAAATGATTGGAATCGACGGATCTTCTTCCATATCCAGTACAACAAAATCGGTAGGAACGGTGAATCCTCTCACTTCTATCGGCACATCCTCTACTATGTCTATTGGATATCTGCAAGAATGATCTGCTAGCTGGATGGCCATGGTGGTTAGTTTGAGATCCGTATATCCACATTTTTCACTTGTTGTATAGGGGATGATTGATAGGCTCCCGCAAGAGTATGAGTGTCATCAAGTAATAAAAAAGATATCGAATCCATAAGGATCATGGAATTAATCACTAGACAAGTCACAAGAAGAGTTTGTGAACGAATGAGTTTGATTGTAGAGAGAGAGAAAGAAAGAAAATAGAAGGGGTTTAATCCTCGAACAAAAAGGGAATCGAGTATATGGCAGGTTTGTGAAACGATCCTAGGATTTCGGATTCCTTGAGACTATGAATGAAGGTATTGTTGACACTTTTGCTATATCTCAATGTTTATACTTATATAGGGATTCTAACCAAGCTTCCCAATTAAACCTTGTCAAGTTTCATCGGGATTAAATCATGGTTCCTCCAATGTTATGATTACTAGTTTGAGATGATACCTAGATAGCCCGGTTCTATAGCTCTCTAGTTGTCACTAGATGCACCAGTAATACTATTGGTATCCTACCCTCTGTCACCGAATATCCAATTAAGGACCTCTCCCTTGTTGGGTTTTTCGGGCCGCAAAAACTGCTTTTTACGTTGCGGAAACCCCGAAACCCATGCCACCGGATCCGTGCGAAATACATAAAAATGCCCTGCTATTTCTCAGCGCCTGCACATTAGTACAAATGTGAGTAGCACATCCGGTATCCAATACCCATGATGAAGAAATAGAAAGATTGACTTCTATAACATGTATACCTGAAGTAGAAGTCTCACTTCTCTTCTTCCTAAGATCTTCCAAGTATACCTTGCAATTCCTCTTCCAGTGCTCGGTCTGACCGCAGTGGAAGCAGGTAGCATCCTTGGCAAACCCACCTTTAGGCTTCAGTGCCTTGCCCTTATTAAACAATTTCATAAAATATAGAATAAGCTTGTCATAGAAAATAACAAAGAAATCCATCAAATAACGATGATCCGTACATCCCAATTCCCCCTACATCTTAGAATCTAAGAGATCTACTCTATGACGGAGGGGATACAATCCAAGAGGGAAGAAGAAGAATTCATCCTAGCTCCAAAATCTCAGAAAGAAAAAGAAATAAGAACTTATAATTGTGCAGTGCTTCCCTGAATTGTAATCTCCTCGTCAGTGATGGACGGAAGCGGTGGAGCAGCCACCAGAAGATGTATGTGATGGCGAATTCCCCTTTAGAACGTGGTTACGGCGCCTCCTAGTCGTCCTCTGACGACCTCCCTTAGGGTTTCCAAAAAAATGTTTTAATAGATTTCTTGGGGAGACATGGTCATGTCACATGGCATGATCGAAAAACTCAGGATAAACTTTTCGCTGGCACGACCGTGCCTGATAGGTACGGCTAGGGAAAGCAGTTGTTCATAAAGGAGGCACGATTGTGCCTAGTAGGCAGGGCCTGATGCACTTGAAGATCTATTTCTGGGGCACGGCCGTGCTTGATAGGCACGGCCAGAGAAGGTAGGGACCCTGTGTAGAAAGTACGATCGTGTCTTATAGGCACGACCTAAGGTTGGTGGTCTCCTATTTCTTGGGCATGGCCGTGTCTGGTGGCATGGCTTGGAAAGGGAACGACTCTATGTGGAAGGCACGATCGTCGTGCCTTGTAGGCATGACCCCTTCTTAGCTTGTGTTGTTCTTCATTCATTTTGTCTCGTTTCACATCGATTTCCAGTACCTTTCATAAATACAAAAGTATGAAAGCAGACCTCCAGCCACCGGCCCTAGCTCAAGTAGATGAAAATAGAGAAAATGTGCCTAGTGCATGGATAAAGGTCTAACCCTTTACCTCTTGTATTCTCCCTCTTTTATAGCCAAGCCTTGTCAGAAAAATTTTAATAATTTTCCAACAGTTTCCTTAAATAGATTTTGATAGAATAAATCTAATAAAATCTTTAAGAATATTTGTTAGAAATAATCTGAAAATTTATCTTATCCAGATTCCAGATTTAAAATTAAAATCTCTTGATAAGATTTTGTCAGATTCTGACAAACTTATCTTATCCATATTCCAGATTTAAAATTAAAATCTCTTGATAAGATTTTGTCAGATTCTTAAAATTTCCTTTCCTTATTTGCGGAAGAAAAAAAACCGAACCAAGTTCTTATTCTTGCAGCCGGCCTTTAAGAATAAAATCGAACCAAATCTTTTATTCTTAAGTTGTAGTGGGCCCTAGCAAAAGAATAAAACCGAACCAAGTTCTAATTAAACCAAGTGGTAATTAAACCAAGTGGTAATTAAACCAAGTGGGTGGATATTATGGCTTCATTTAGAGGCTACAATAGGGACCACGAGGAGGAATTGGTTTTAGCCTTCCGATGAGCTAAGGCTTCCCGTGTTCGCCCCGAACACATAACCTTAGTCCATCGAACTAAGAGTTATTATCGAACTCATACCACTAAAGAGTTATTATCGAACTACCGCACCAATCCCATATTACAATATGGGCTCCTTCTTACCATGAGTACATTAACCTCCCTGTGTTTAAGATATCGTATGTCCGTTAATTAATCGAATTACTGACAATTCAATTAAATTAACTTCTAAGTCCGAGAGTAGTACCACTCAACCTTATTATCATGCGGAACTAAATCCACCTGTAGGGTTTACATGATAATCTTTATGAGCTCCTCAAGGGGACATCATCAACCTATTTAATAGGACACAGTTTCCTTCTATAATCAACAACACATCATATACGTAACATTATTTCCCAACTCATCGGGCCTATTGATTTAATAAGATAAATCTCACCCTTTGATGAATTAATGAAATAAATGCTATGTAGATATGCTTGTCATTATATCCGGATTAAGAGTATGCACTTCCATGATAACTGAGGTCTAGTTCGATTATATAGTCAGTATAAACCGAACGACCTCAATCGGTCCTTCTCAATACACACAAAGTGTACTAGTGTAATTTTATAGTTAAGATAAACTTTGTTGCCGCCCACCTCCTCCTCTTCTTTTCTTCTTAGGGCCGGCGCCCATCCTCCACTTCTTCCCTCTCTAAGGTTTGGCAACTCTTTGCCTCTCCTTACCCTCTTTTGTGGCCGGTGGAGCAGCCCCATCTCCTCTAGGACCGGCGGCCAAAAGCACAAGAAGAAGAAGATTGAGAAGGAAAGGAAAGGAGGGCCTCTACTCCTTTATACTTTGCTACTTTGAAGAAGAGCTTTTCGGTGGAGTATTTCTCGGAGGACCGTTGCCCACACAACGTCCGAGAAGAGGTGAGGACATACAGCAGAAGACCAGAGGTCATCCACTCCCTCAAGACATCCCGAAGTAAGGTACCTTAATTTAATGTCTTCCGCTTTAAATTAAATTAGTACCTTTACCCTGGATCCTGTAAACCAAACACAAGAGCCCAATGATCGTAATGCGTTGATCAAACCTTGGTTTGATTAACTCTGAGGGCAACCTTAACCCGTTTCAGAAAAATTTTTATTCTGTATAGTTTTCCGGAACGGCCTTTCTCTTGCGTGCCCATATTAGCTTGTTCATGCAGTTGTAGTTCACAAAATAATTCATCCAATTTGACAACAGATAAATCCTTTGACACTTTATACGCATCTACCATTGATGCCCATAAAGTAGTTCTCGGGAAGGCTTGCAATACGTACCTTACAAGATCGCGGTTCTCAATCTTTTCTCCGATGACATGGAGGTCATTTACTATTTCTTTGAATCTTCCATGCATCTGACTCACTGTCTCATTGGATCTCATCGCGAAGGATTGTAGTTGACTCACCAAAAGATCCTTCTTGGCTCGTCTTGATTCAGTTGATCCCTCGTTTAGTTCGATGAGTTTCTCCCACAGTTCTTTGGCCGAATTAAATGGTCCGACCTTGCTCAGTTGCTCTTTTGACATTCCACACTGCAACGTCGTTGTGGCTTTAGCATTGGCCTGTGCCTTCTTGCACACATCTTTCGTCCAGTCTTTTGTAGGGATAGCTTTTCCCTCAATGTCTTTGGGTATCTCGAACCCATCTACAATGCTAAACCAATTTGTCATTCATTAAATAATACTCCATTCTACCTTTCCAGTAGGCAAAGTCATTTCCATCGAAGTATGGTGGTCGTGCGGTGCTGTAACCCTCTTGGAATGCCATGAGTTGCTCCGGTTGATTGTTAGATCCTCCGAAACGTAACTGGCTCTGATATCACTTGTTAGGATCGGTTGGTTCGCTAGAGGGGGTGAATAGCATTTTTCGATTCTTCTTGATTGTTTCTCTGCAAGAGTGTTAGCGGAAGCAAAATATGAAAGAGAAAACAATAGATCAACGCTAACCCGGTTTGTTTACTTGGTATCCACCTCCGCAGAGGTGACAAATCCAAGGATCCACA
The DNA here is from genome assembly GCF_044706935.1 of Curcuma longa. Classification (NCBI taxonomy): domain Eukaryota; kingdom Viridiplantae; phylum Streptophyta; class Magnoliopsida; order Zingiberales; family Zingiberaceae; genus Curcuma; species Curcuma longa. The sequence goes on from NC_133869.1 coordinate 1,484,145, forward strand.
CGCACGCACACACCCGATGCACTATGAATCTTCTCCTTCTCGAAAACTTCGAAGGCGGAGAAACCTTTACAACTCTTTCGATCTCCTCAAGAATGATATGAAATAATGTTTTAGAGGAGAGGAAATAAGCACAAGAACAGAGAACAACAAGTTCTCAAAAGAAGCGCAAAGTAATGAAAGAATGGCAGAATTCTTGAGTTAATCTCGTGCAGGCTTCTTTTATAATTCTTCAACATCAGTCGACTGCTGGCAGGGCCAGTCGACTGATGCCTTCAATCGGCAACAAAATCTTGCATTAAAGCGCATTAAATGCTTGCCAATTTTCTACAACGTTCAAATAGCAGTCGACTGATCCAAGACCAGTCGACTGGAAATCAGTCAACTCATCATACACCAGTCGACTGCCCAGTCGACTCCTGTCTTCCTCTGGCTCGACTGATTTTTCTGTGTGCGTCTGATTTATGAGCAGTCGACTGCTGGCAGGGCCAGTCGACTGGTGAAGCTGAAAAATCTCATTTCAGCTTCTCTTGACCTAGACCTCGGCCTTCAAACATCTCCTACAGCCTCATGCCTTTCCTGGATGCTCCATCATCCTTGCACTAGCTTGAGATGCTTCCATCAGCTTTGTCATATCAAGTCTTTGCTAAGACCAACCTTGGACTTTTCTTTGCCAAGACTACCCACTTGAACTTTTCCTTGACTACCCATGACTTTTCCTTGCCAAGACTTCCCACTTGGACTTTTCCTTGCCAAGACCCACTTGGACTTTTCTTTGCCAAGACTACCCACTTGGACTTTTCTTTGCCAAGACTTGGACGCTTGCCAAGACTTTGGACTTTCCTGCAAACTTGCATCACACATGTTAGATCACAAGAATTGCCTAACTTTAAACATGGTTTAGCCAAACATTGAAACTCAATGCACTTGGGGCAAAGATTGCACCAACAGATAACCTATGTCGGCCTTATTGTAAACCGCTCTTTGGGCATTAAGGATCATGTCCAAAGTTTTAGAGCTAGTTGAAAACTTCCCAAGAAGACTCTTGAGTTTTTCAACTTCACTCTTTAAGGCCTTGTTCTCATCCTCAAGTAACTCAGCATGCAAATCAGCAATTTCATCAATCTTAGATGTTTTCAATTGTTCTACTTCCAATTTTAAATTTTTTACTTTAACCTTAGAATTTTTAAGCATGGTAGTGTTGGGATGTATACTAGAATCCTAGC
>NC_133869.1:1485467-1521995 GCF_044706935.1 Curcuma longa
ATCGTTGGCCACTTGTGTTTGTTTTTCAGGTTCCATGTGATAAGAAAACTTCGACTAATTTGCAGCGGAAATAAAAAGTCGTACCGTTCACCTTTTGAGGTTGTGATTGCCCGAAGACCCCTTGCTTTCTCTTCTCGTATTCCTCTAGCCCTTCTTGGACGTCGTGTGGGCGACGATCTTCCAAAAAGACTTCACCCTTGCAAGGCTCTTCTTCTTCCTCTTCCTCTTGATCTCCTTCTCTTCTTCTTCCTCTTCTTCTTTTCCTTCTCTTGCTTCTTCTCTTGTTGCCGCCGGCCCTAGCACTTAGGGAATAGGTAAGAGGAGCCGACCTTAGCACTTTGCCACACAGAAGATTATGTTATCGGCTCCTTATAAATTATAAAAAGTGGCTCACAACTGAGATGGATAGGGACAAACCATTGGAACGGTTGTAGTGTAATTTGGTATTAGTTTATCTTGACTATAAAATTACACTAGTACACTTTGTGTGTATTGAGCAGGATCGTTTGAGGTCGTTCGATTTATACTAATTATATAATCGAACTAGACCTCAGTTATCATGGATGTGCATGCTCTTAATCCTGATATAATACTTAGCATGTATTTCTTTGATTCATCAAAGGGTGAGATTTATCTTGTTAGATTAAAAGGCCCGATGAGTTGAGAAATAATGCTATGTATATGGTGTGTTGTTGATTATTGAAGGAAACTGTATCCTATAATTAGGTTGATGATGTCCCCTTGAGGATCTCATAAGGATAATCATGTAAACCCTGTTGGTGGACTTGATTCCGCATGATAATAAGGTTGAGTGGTACTACTCTCGTACTCAGAAGTTAATTAATTGAGTTGTGAGTAATTCAATTACTTAACAGATATACGCTATCTTAAACATAGGGAGATTAATGCACTCATGGTAAGAAGGAGCCCATATTATAATATGAGATTGGTGCGGTAGTTCAATAATAACTCTTTAGTGGTATGATTTATTATTAATGGACTTGGGTTGTGTGCTCGGGGTGAACACGAGAAGCCTAAGCTCATTAGGAGGCCAAAATCAATTCCTCCTCATGGTCCCTGTTGTAGCCTCTAGATAGAGCCTCATATCCACCCAAGAGACTTTCAGGAGAATTCTAGAAGAATTCCAGGAAACTTCCAAGAGAATTCCAAGAGACTTCCTGTTGGGTTGCAAGGGTGCAAACATAGTCCCACATCTAAAGCACATGGAAATGATCATGGGGTTAAAAGGATGGAAAGTATCTCCATTGGTATGAGGCCTTTTGGGTTGAGCCCAAGAACAAAACCATGAGGGCTTAGGCCCAAAGTGGACAATATCATGTCATTGTGGAGATATTTTGATTCCTAGGACCCTACAAGTGGTATCAGAGCATTAGTTAAGGGCTCTGTGTGTTTGGTTTCAGTTTTTACATGCACTTTTATAAAATTAGGCAAAATAATAGTAGGATGTGCAAGTAGTATAACTTTCTGGTTGCAGACATCCTAGGTTCTGACTATTATGGCCTAGAAAATTTTGTAATGTAATGTGTGTGTTTGGATCCCTCGGGTTTGTCGAGGCTGTATTATTTTTGTAATAATTTAAGCACAGCGGGACGCTGTATAGATTTATTTTATTGTTCGATCTAGAATTTTGTAAACTCCTTTGTGGAGTATAGGATTGAAAAGATGTAAAATTTTTCTATATTTGTTGCAACTTCTTCATGCATGGTGGGAACTAGATGCGCAACGGAACAAGGAAGACGCGACTAAGTCAAAGGGAGGCTTCTTGAAGAACGGCGAATATTGAAAAGGCCATAATAGTTGGAAAATTATTTTTCCATATTTTATTGCTTATTCTTTATGCTACTCTTTATTATTTGCCTTTCTTTTTATGTAATTGCATATTTTTATTTTATGCATAGAATTACATAGGTAAAACCCAGAACATAGGTAAAACCCTTAAGGACTTGTCTAGAGGGACATTATGGGTCTTAAACACAGGGAGATTAATGTACTTGTAGTAAGAAGGAGCCCATATTATAATATGGGATTGGTGCGGTAGTGCAATAATAACTCTCTAGTGGAATGAGTTATTATTGATGGACTTAAGCTGTGTGTTCAGAAGGAACATGGAAAGTTTAAACCCATCGGGAGGCCAAAACCAATTCCTCCTCTAGGTCCCTACTGTAGTCTCTGGAAATCCTCAAATCCACCTTAGGAAGAATTCATGGAGACCTTCGGAAGAATTCTTGAAGACCTCTTGGAGACCTTCGGAAGAATTCTTGAAGACCTCAAAAGACCTTGGAAGACCTCCGGTTGAATTCTGAAAAGAATTCTGTGAGAAATTTCGGATAGGAAATTTTATTTATAAAAGAAAATTTCTGGAATTTTATTTAGAATTTTTCTAGGAAAAATTCGGATAAGAAACAAATTTTTTATAAGAATTTCCGCTAAGAAATTTCGTCTCTTCTCGTACAAAATTTTATTATACAATTTTGTAAATTAATTTTATTAAATTAACAAAATATTAATTAGGGAATCTTGCTAAATATTAGCAAGATATAATTAAAAGATTTTGTTAAAGATAAGAATAAAATTAATAAGATGGAAGTTTATTAAAAAGGATAACTAATCTTATCCATTGGATTTTATTAGATTTCTTTCTAATAAAATCTTGTAAAAAGATTTATTCTAAATAAATCTAGATAGGATAAGATTGTTAGATTCTTTCTAATAAAATCTTATAAGAGATTTATTTCTAAAATAAATCTAAATAAGATAAAGCTTATTAGATTGTTTCTAATAAATTTCTCTTAAAGATTCTGTTAGAATTTTTTTAACTAAATCTGGATAAGAAAATTTATTAGAATTTTTCTCAAACTTCCATGATGGCTTAGCTATATAAAGGAGGGTTTAGAGGAGGCGATGACACATTACAAATATTCTCCTCCTCCCCTAGGGCCGACAGCATCAAGAGGCTTCTCCCCCTTTCTTTTGTTGCCGCCAACCTCCTCCCCTCCTTTCTCCTTAGGGCCGGCGCCCATCCTCTTCTTCTTTCTCTCTAAGGGGCAGCAATTCATTGCCTCTCCTTTGCTTCTTTTGTGGCCGGTGTTGCTAGCCCATCCTTTCTCAAGAACCGGCGGCCAAAAGAAGAAGAAGAAGAACAACAAGAAGAAAGGAAAGGAGAGTTCTTATTCCTTTCCTAGTTTGCCATCGGAGAAGAGTTTTGGTGGAGTATTCTCGAAGGACCGTTGCCCACACAACGTTCGAGAAGAGGAGAGGACATACAGCAGAAGATCAAGGGATCATCACCTCCTTCTAGGCATCCCGAAGAAAAGGTACATAATTTAAGGTTTCCGCTATAATTAAATTATTCCTTTTATCCTGGATCCTGTAAACCAAACACAAGAGCCCAATGATCTTAATGCGTTGATCAAACCTTGGTTTGATTAACTCTGAGGGCAACTTAAATCCGTTTTCGGAAAATTTTTGTTCTGCAAGAATTAACTGGACAAAACCAACGGGTAGCCCTAGTGTTTCTCCATCACTTTCTAGGGAGAGACCTCTCGGAGACTCTAAGAGAGACTTCTCAAAGACTTCTACTCCTTGAAGAGAGATTCCTTCTAGAAGAGAATTCCATCTCTTCCACAGACAAAATTTATTATGATCTTTCATAAAAAATTTTGTTAAGAAATTTTATCAGAAAATAAAATTTTTTAATTGAGAAATTTTGTTAAAAAATTAATAAAATTTTATTAAGAGATTTTATTAAAGATAAAATTTAAACAAGGAAATTTATTAAGAAACTAACAAAATCTTATCAAGAGATTTATTTCTAATAAATCTAGATAAGATAAGTTTGTTAGATTGTTTCTAACAAATTTTCTTAAAGATTCTATTAGATTTTTTTCTATCTAAATCTTGATAAGAAAATTTGTTAGAATCTTTCTAAATTTTCTAAGATGGCTAGGCTATAAAAAGGATGAGAGGGGGCGGCCTTAAATTAATCTAATCTCCTTGTGCTAGGGCCAACTCCACCCCCATCATCCTCCTCTTCTTGTGCTAGGGCCGGCGCCCCATCTACCTCCTCCCCTTGTACAAGGGGCGGCGCCCCTACTAGTCCTCCCTCCTCTTAAGCCAAGGCCGGAGCAACCTTGCTTCTTTCCCTTGCTAGGGCCTGTAACATCCCAAATTTCCTTGTTTCGAGTCCTTAAAGTACTTAAAAATATTTGGAAATGCCATAGAAATATTCTAAAGATTTTTAGAAATTTTTAGAGTATTTTTATGCAATTTTTGAAAGTCGTTTGGTATTTTTACCAAAAGAAATAAAATCGCGACAAAAAGTGTAGAAGCCAGGATTCGAACCCAGAACCTTTAGATTGCAGAATTAATGGTAATAGCCAGTGCTCCAGTAGGAGTTTCCTATCATGTAAGGGAAACGATTATAATTATACCGATTAGAGGCGAAGTAATGTTTTAACTCGCATTAGTATAAAAGGGGAAATTAGAGGGGAACGGGTTTTCTCTCGTTCTTTTCTCCTTGGGCGGCGGAAACACCAGAAACCTAGGGTTTCTCCTTCTTCCTTCTTCCTTGTGGTGGCCGGTCAAGAGAAGGGAGTTGGGAAGCCTTATCCGTGGAGTTCGGACACGCCGACAAGGATCCTCTAAACACGCTAGTGTTTTTTCGGAGTCCTCAACCTTAGGTTTCGTCTGTAAGTACAAGAACAAGAGGTAAGTACTACTCACCTGCAGTAAGAGTTGTTCCGATGTTTTTCCCTTCAATATCATAGCATGTTTTAAAGAATTGTTTTCGCTCCATGCAAAACTCTAAACTATATGCAAACCCTAGAATTGTATGCATGTAAAAGGATTAAGTGTTCTATTAAGTCTTTTTAGAACTTTATGAGCAGTTTATAAGTAAAGAAAGATCAAGGTCATGATAGGATCCCAAGTTCAAGAATTTGTGGATCAAAAGCACACCAAGTGTTTGAAGAAATGCCAAGGCATTTTACTATATTAGTATTAAAGATAACAAGTATTTTACTTTAAAGAGGCTAGTACCCGACTTCCAAGGTTGTCGTAAAATAAATCAGGTGACCAATTCCAAGGTCTTGGCCCTGGTAAGACCAAGGTCTTTGCCCTCGTAGGACTGGTGGCTCGCTACCCCAGTCTCTATCAGGGAGTGCGCTTTGGTACTATGCCTGGGCCCCAAAAGAAGGTTAATTATCTATTTTTAAAGTTTTAAGTATAAGTAAGCATTTAGTAGTTATAAATTCCTAAAGTTTGAGTATAAGTAAGTTTCATTATTTTCATGAGTTAAGTGCAAGCCATTATGAATTTAGTAAGCATGTGATCTCTTTGTTTGAATAGTATGAAAGTTTTAAAACTATTACATGTGTTTCTTCATGTTTTTGTGAGTTAGGAAGTACTTGCTAAGCTATCCGCTTATAGTTGCATTTCCTCTTACTGCAGACAAGGGAAAGGAAAAGCTAAGCTAAAGAAGAAGGCGGCAAGGATGGGCGTTGGTGTGTGTGGCAACGGAACAACGGATGAGTCTTAGAATTTGTTTCCTTAATGCGTTAAAACTCTTTAATGATATTTAGTTTGCTTTTGTAAGCTTAAAGTATATGTTTAACAGTTTGTGTTTAGTAAACTGTCATGCATAGGAATTACTTGTCAAGAAATTATTTGCCTCGTAGATTCATGCTATAGATATTGTAATTCTGCCATTTAAGTATCTAGAAGTGTAGTGTGGTGCATGTAGGACATTACAAACCATGTAGAGGCAGGGATTTCCGAGTGGAAACTCTAAAAACTGTTGAAAACATGCCAGTCGACTGGGCCATGGCTTCAGTCGACCGGCGAGTGAATAGAAAGGGAGACAAGGGTGTTTCAGTCGACTGATTTGATTCACTAGTCGACTGGTTTAGTACCAGTCGATTGGGTATTCAAGTTAGTCGACTGTTGAGCGAACAGAAAGTGAACAGAATGAATTCAGTCGACTGATTTGAGTCACCAGTCGATTAGGAACGCGAGTTAGTCGACTGTTGAGCGAACAGAAAGTGAACAGCCTGAATTCAGTCGACTGATTTGATATACCAGTCGACTGGATTAGTTCCAGTCGACTGGAATATAGATTAAGTCGACTGATAAAAATTCACAAAGAAAACTATGAACTAGTGGTAAGTAATAAAATGGTTAAGTAAGAGGTTTCTAGTTCGAACCTTGGCTTGCATATTTATTTTTAATTTTTTTTAAAGAGAAAAAAATAAATTAGTTCAAGCTCTAGAATCATTTCTTTTAATGAATATTTATTGAATAATGCTTAGATTTTATGCATATAGATAATTCATGCATATATGAAAAGATAAAGTAAGCATGACAGTAACGGTCTCCCTTATCAGCCTAAGAAGGGAGGTCATTACACGTTACATCCTTAATGCAATAAACTCTTTTACAATATTTAGTTTGCTTTCGTATGTTTAAAGTATGTGTTTAACAGTTGTGAATGGTAAACTGTCATGCTTAGGAATTTCTTATCAACAAATTGTTGCCTCGTAGATTCATGCTATAGATATTGTAATTCTGTTATTTAAATATCTAGAAGTGTAGTGTGGTGCATGTAGGATGTTACAAACCATGTAGAGGCAGGGATTTCTGAGTAGAAACCTGGAAAACTCTGTTGCAGACACGCCAGTCGACTGGGCCATAGCTTCAGTCGACCGGTGAGTGAACAGAAGGCGAGACAAGGGAGTTTCAGTCGACTGATTTTATCCACCAGTCGACTGGGTTAGTACCAGTCGACTGGGAATACGAGTTAGTCGACTGATGAGCGAACAGAAAGAACAATGAATTCAGTCGACTGATTTGACTCACCAGTCGACTGGATTAGTTCCAGTCGACTGGGAACACGAGTTAGTCGACTGTTGAGCGAACAGAAAGTGAACAGCATGAATTCAGTCGACTGACTTGATATACCAGTCGACTGGATTAGTTCAGTCGACTGGAATATATATCCAGTCGACTGATAAGAATACACAAAGAAGACTGCGCCCTAATGGTAAGTAATCCAATGTTTAAGAGGTCTCTAGTTAAAACCTCGATTCCTCCATATTTATTGATATTTTTATGAATAAAGAAATTTACTTAAAATAAATTAGTTCAAGCTCTAGAATCATTCCTTTTAATAAATATATATTGAACTAAGTTTAGGTTTTATGCATATAGATAATTCATGCATGTATAATAAGACAAAGTAAGTAAGTAACGTCTCCCTTATCAGCCCAGAAGGGAGGGCGTTACAGGGCCGGCGGCCAAAAGAAGAAGGAGTAGAAGAAGAAGAAGAGGAAGAGGAAGAAGAAGAAGGCTTCTTCCTTGTACCCTTGCCATCGGATTGGAAGAGAAGAAGAGAAGTGCTAGGTGGATATCATCTTGGAAGATCGTCGCCCACACAACGTCTAAGAAGGCCAGAGGGATACAACAGAAGATCAAGAGGTTTTTCCTAAAAACCATATGAAAGGTGTCTCTTAGAAACCGTTTCGTCGATTTCCCTTGTACAAAAATTTTTCGTACAAAGGACGAAACTTACCAAGAGGCCCCACGGATCGCTGGCTTCTTGTGTTTGTTTTCAGGTTCCATGCAAAGGTAAAACTAATTAGTGCAGTGGAAGTAAAATTAATTTAGTTGTACCTTTGGCCTTTATGAAGGATGAATTTGTGTAGAAGATGGTAACCTCTTGATCTTCTGTTGTATCCCTCTAGCCTTCTTGGACATCGTGTGGGCGACAATCTTCCAAGAATAAATCCACCCAAGCTTCTCTTCCTTTCTCTTTTCTTCCTTCTCTTTTTCCCTTTCCCTTCTTTTCTTCTTCTCTTCTTCTTAGCCACCGGCCCTTGCTCAAGGGGAGGATAAGGTGGCGCCGGCCCTAGCTTAAGGAGGAAGAAGTAGTGGTGGCCGGCCCTTGCAAGGAGGAAGAAGTGGTGGTGGCCGGCCCTAGCAAGAAGGAGAAGAAGGGGAGTGGTGGCCGGCCCTAAAAAGGAGGAGAGGCTAAGTTGTGATCACCTCCAACCTCTTGTAAACCCCTTTCTTTTATAGCCAAGCCGTCTCAAAAATTTTAAAATTTTCTTCAACAAATTCCTTAAATAGATTTTGATAGAATCAAATCTAATAAAATCTTTAAGAATATTTGTTAGAAAATAATCTGACAAACTTATCTTTTTCAGATTTAAAATTAAAATCTCTTGACAAGATTTTGTCAGATTCTTAATAAAATTTCCTTTCTTGTCTGCGGAAGAAAAAATCGAACCAAGTTCTTATTCTTGTAGCCGGCCCAAGCAAAAGAATAAAACCGAACCAAGTCTTTTATTCTTAAGTTGTAGTGGGCCCTAGCAAAAGAATAAAATCGAACCAAGTTCTAGTTGAACCAAGTTCTAATTAAACCAAGTTCTTATTAAACCAAGTGGGTGGATATTATGGCTTTATTTAGAAGCTGCAACAGGGACCACGAGGAGGAATTGGTTTTGGCCTTCTGATGAGCTAAGGCTTCCCGTGTTCGCCCTGAACACACAACCTTAGTCCATCAATAATAACTCATACCACTAAAGAGTTATTATCGAACTACCGCACCAATCCCATATTACAATATGGGCTCCTTCATACCATGAGTGCATTAGTCTCCCCGTGTTTAAGATATCATATGTCCGTTAATTAATCGAATTACTAATAACTCAATTAATTAACTTCTGAGTCCGAGAGTAGTGACACTCAACCTTATTATCATGTGGAACAAAATCCACCTGCAGGGTTTACATGATAATCTTTATGAGCTCCTCAAGGGGACATCATCAACCTATTTAATAGGACACAGTTTCCTTCTATAATCAACAACACACCATATATATAGCATTATTTCCCAACTCATCGGGCCTATTGATTTAATGAGATAAATCTCACCCTTTGATGAATTAAAGAAATAAATGCTAAGTACATGTGCTTGTTATTATATCCGGATTAAGAGTATGCACTTCCATGATAACTGAGGTCTAGTTCGATTATATAGTCAGTATAAATCGAACGACCTCAATCGGTCCTGCTCAATACACACAAAGTGTACTAGTGTAATTTTATAGTCAAGACAGACTAGTACCAAATTACACTACAACCGTTCCAATGGTTTGTCTCCATCCATCTCGATTGTGAGCTACTTTTTATAATTTATAAGGAACTAATAACATGATCTTCTGTGTGGCACCACACACCATGTTATCTACAATATAAATTAATTGGACAATTGCATTTGACTAAAATATAGACATTTTGACTAACCATGATTCTCATTAAATTGTTGATGTTCATACAAAAGCTTAGGATTACAGTATACATCCCTACACCATCTTCTAAAGAATCCAAATGTGAAAGGTATAAACTAGTTTTATTTTCGCTGCGTATTAGTTAGTTTAATTACCTTTGTATGGAACCTGAAAACAAACACAAGAAGCCAGCGATCCGCTTGGAAAGTTATGTTCTTGTGCAAAATTTTTGCACAGGGGAAATCAACGGAACGATTTTCGAGCACCGCCATCAATTGGTATTGGTGAGTTTCTGGATCTATGTGTTTTGTTTTTAGTTATTTATGCACTAGACATATACTATTCGCATGCAATTTAGGCTAAGATAATAGTAGGATGTGCACTTAGATTAATTTTGTGGTTGCATGCATCCTAGTTCCAGCTATTATGGCCTTGTGTGTTTTGTGTTGTGTTGTGTATGTGTTGTATGTATATTTTTATCCTCTGGCATGTCGAGGTTGTTTTGTGCATTGTATTATTAAATATAACCGATCGCTGTATTAGTTTTTAAAATTTACTATTTGATCTAGATTATATGTACACTCCTTCGTGGAGTATAGGATCGATAGATGTGAATTTTATTTTACTGTTACATCTTGTACTCTGGATATGCATGGTGCTACGATGAGGTCCGGAGGCGCAACGGAGAAGGAAACAAGATGGACGCGACGACATTGGAGGCATATTAAAGAACGGCGAATATTAAAGAGGCCATAATAGTTAAAAATTTAGTTTTCCATATTTATAGTTTTCTTATATGTTGTTTATTTATGTGCTTTTATTTGTTTGCCGTGATAAGCATATTTTATACTATTTCATGTCATGCTCTGTTAAGCGTGTTTAGATAGTATTACGTTATGCTTGGTATAAAATTATAGATGGATAATTTAATGGGTTTCTAAATTAGTTTTGTCTAATAAAGTAGTCGTTGCTCCGATAATCCATAAGGCCTCTGTGTCTTTTGGGGAAGAAGGCCATTGTGCCTCGCCACGGCCTGGAAACTAATTTTTGAATTATTATATATGCATACATAATTAAATTTCCTCGCATTAAATAACTAAGTGGGAGAGGGATTAATAAATCTTATGGTCTCCATTACTGGTTTGTAAGTGATGCGTCAAACTTGCATGTTGGCTATAGTGCCTTCCTCCCCATCGGCTGAGTTTGACTGCGGATCATTAGAACAAACTTCCTTTAAGAATGATTATAGAAAATTATTTAGGAGCGTGTGATCTTCTCCATCTGAAGGGGTACAATCCTAAATAATGGACTTAGTATTAAGTAATGGTGAACACTTAGACACAATTAATAGTATCCTCCCCATCGGAGTCACTGTTATTATTTGTGTGACCAAAGTCAAACCAACTATTAATTTTACTTGTCATAAAGTAAGGTTGACAAGATAATAAAATTAATAGGTAAAACCTCCTCCTATAATTTTTTGAGTTCGTCAGAAAATAAAATTTCTTAATTAAGAAATTTTGTTTAAAAATTAATAAAATTTTATTAAGAGATTTTATTAAGATAAAGATAAAGTTTAAACCAGGAAAATTTATTAAGAAACTAATAAAATCTTATCAAGAGATTTATTTCTTATAAATCTAGATAAGATAAGTTTGTTAGATTGTTTCTAACAAATTTTCTTAAAGATTTTATTAGATTTTTTCTATCTAAATCTGGATAAGAAAATTTGTTAAATCTTTCTAAATTTTCTATGATGGATTGACTATAAAAGGGAGGGGTTTGCAAGAGGGTTGAGACACAACACACATAATAATCCTCCTCCTCTCCTTGCTAGGGCCGGCGGCACACCTACTCTCCTTATGCTAGGGCCGGTGCCCCTCCTCCCTTCTCCTTGTGCTAGGGTCGGCGCCCCTCCTTCCCCTTCTCCTTGTGCTAGGGTTGGCGTCCAAACCTCCCTCCCCTTGCTAGGGGCGGCGGCCAAGAGGAGAAGAAGAAGAAGATAAAGAAGAAGAGGAAAAGGAAGGAAGAAGAAAGCTTCTTCCTTGCGCCCTTGCCATCGGATTGGAAGAGATCAAGAGAAGTGCTTGGTGGATATCATCTTGGATGATCGTCGTCCACATGACGTCCAAGCAGACCAGAGGGATACAACAGAATATCAAGAGGTTTTTCCTAAAAATCATCTTCCAAAGAATCCAAAGGTAAAAGGTACTAACTAATTTTATTTCCGCTGCCTACTAGTTAGTTTAGTTTACTTTTGTATGGAACCTGAAAACAAACACAAGAAGTAAACGATCTGCTTGGAAAGTTTCGTTCTTGTGCAAAATTTTTGTATAGGGGAAATCAACGGAATAATTTTCGAGAATTTTAATTTAATTTAATTTAATTTAATTTAATTTAATTTAATTTAATTTTAATTTAATTTAATTTAATTTAATTTTAATTTAATTTTAATTTTAATTTAATTTAATTTAATAACTTTTTTAATAATTTAATTTAATTTATTTTTAATTGAATTTTAATTTATTTTAATTTAATTTAATTTAATTTAATTTTAATTTAATTTTAATTTTAATTTAATTTTAATTTTAATTTAATTTAATTTAATTTAATTTAATTTTAATTTAATTTTTTTGTTTACTTTCACCTTGAGAAGTCCTACCTTCTTTTGGAGTGATTTAACCACGTCTTCGAACTTAGCTATTTTCTTACATAAGCTAATTATTATTGAATTTAACTTTTTCTTGATTTATAGTGGAGTTATTTAATGTGTCATAATTAAAAGGTACAGAATTATAATTAATTTTATTATTTAATTTTGAATTTTTATTTATTAAATTATTAATTTTAGAATTTATCTTGTTAAAATTTGAATTTTTCTTATTATTAGGATTAGCATGAATTTTTAATTTTGAATTATTAATTAAATTTGAATTATTTAACTTATTATAATTTTTATTAATTTTATCTTGTTGAGTTGAATTATTAATAATTTTCGAAATTTTTAAATTAATTAAAGTTGAATCATTAAGTTTATCATTATCTTGGTTAGATGAGTTAAAGACTTGGTCTAATTTTTTATTTATTTGAGATAAATCTAAATTAATTAAATTCGAATTATTAATAATTGAATTGGTTAAATTTGAATTTGTTAAATTATTATTTAATTTCAGATTTATTAATTAATTTATCTAAATTAGATAGTTGTCCTTAATTTTAGGATCTAGGTTAGAATTTTTCAATATTAAAATGAGGTTAAATTTTTCAAATTTTATAAATTTTCTAGATTAGAAAAGTTCTCCTTAATTTTAGAATCTAGATTTGAATTTGTCAAATTTTTTGAATTTCCTAAATTTAAATTATCTAATTTTAGGGTTAGTCAAATTTTTCTAGGGTTGAATAGTTTTTTAATTTTTCTAAATTTTCAGAAAAATTATCTAAATTATCCAAACTATCCAAATTTGCAGAAATAGTAAAACTAGCATGATCATGCATTATTGTAATTTTGCGAACTTACCGGAAAAATCACTTCCCCCAATTCAGAAGGCTTTTTCGCCGTCTTCCTCTCCGGGCACCGGTTCTTGTAATGGCCGTGTTTCTGGCATTTGAAGCATCGGATGTGGTCCTTGTTTCTCCGGACTCCTAGCATCGGTTGCTCCTTGGCCGCCGGTGGTGCCGTCCGATTTTTATAAGTAGGACACTTGTTTTTATAGTGTCCTCTCTCCCTGCACTTAAAACAAATTATATGGAATTTAAAATTAATATTTAAAAACTTACTATTTTGCCCCTCCATCTTCGCCGTCTTGCTCCCTTGGCGGTTAGTCCAATCGATAGCGCTCCTCGCTCTGATACCAATTGTAGGATCGAAATACGCGCTAGAGGGGGGGTGAATAGCGCGTACGACGTTCGTTGAAAATCGTTCGTTCGTTTACTATAAAAACATTCGCAGCGGAATTAGAAAGACAAGCAAGGGGACACGCGGATTTACTTGGTTCCCAACCCCTCAGGGTCAGTACGTCTAAGGCCTATGCACGGCAACGTCCGTCCACTATCGGTCTCCTTCCCGAACTTCGTTCGGAGGTGGAGAAACCCGTCTTACAGTCCGTAAAACAAACAATAATTAATAAAATAAGTGCAGTAAATAAAAATTAGAACCAAATATGCGGTCGAATCTGAGAGGTCCGAGCGCCCAATGCTCCTCCTGGATCTTCCCCGGCGGCAGTTGCCTGGTCCCGTTCGCGTTCGGCGGCAGCACCTGTGAGAATGGAAGGCTTGGAATTGTTGTGCAAGGTTGCTGGTCGAAGCCTCCATATATACTGGTCCTGAATTGACTCAGATGCCCATCTGGGTCGACTCCAGCTGACGTGGCAGATCAACTTTTATCGCTTCCACCCGTTATCCTGTCTGAGTCGACTCAAATTGCCTTCTGAGTCGACTCCAGTTGATGTGGCGTCAACTGCGATAAGTCTTTAACTCTGCGTCAGCCTGAGTCGACTCAAAACCCGATCTGAGTCGACTCCACTGCCGAGTCGACTCAAACCTCCAGTTGAGTCGACTCAACTCAGGTTTGACCTAAGTTGACTTCAGCTTGACTTTGAGTTGACTTTGCTTACTTCACCTCTACTTTTCTCTCTTGCTTCCAGCTCCTGGTTCCTGCAAGATAAGCATACAAGCAAGCAAACAAGACAACCTAAAGCCTTACCTAGTGGGTTGTCTAACTTCAGACCGAAATCTTGGGTTAGTCTAACCCACTCCATTTTGGAGAATTCATGCTAATCAAGTCCTCCAGACTTGTTGGACTTGTGCTCGGCTCTATCTTCGCCCCCCAGGATTTTTTGCGCTGTAGACTTCTACTGTGACTGATCCTTCTGATCAGCCCAGTCTGCTGCGACTTGGTCACCTAGACCAAGTCCAGACCTCTGCTGCAACTTGGTCACCTAGACCAAGTCCAGACTTCACCTGGTGCACTTTGACTCTGCCAAGACTTCCAAACCAGGACATCCCTTTGCCTAGCCTGCACTAGGACTTTCCCTTGCCCAGCTTCACTCACTGGGACTTCCCTTGCCCAATTTTTCAGATTAGGACTTCCACTGCCTAGTCTAACTGACTAGGTCTTCTTGCTCACTTCCACACATCCAAACATCAAGTCCTGTTTGGATCACCCTTGGTCAAACTGATCAGACTTAGGTGTATTGTCAAACATCGAAACTCTAGGCAAGATCTTAGTGCATCTTGCACCAACATTTTCTAGGATAAGTATTATTTGATTCATCAAACTTAACATTTAAAGATTCTTCAATTGTTTGAGTTTTTTTGTTATAGACCGTATAACCTTTGCTAGAGGATGAGTAACCAACTAGGGTTCTCTCATCCGCTTTGGCCTCAAATTTTCGTAGGTCATCCTTAATGTTCAAAATATAAACCTTGCATCCAAACACTCTAAAGTAGTGAATTTTGGGTATTTTGCCACTCCATTATTCAAATGGAGTCTTACCCAAGAAACGATGAATTACCACCCTATTTTGTATGTAGCAAGCGGTGTTAACCGCTTCTGCCCATAAATAGATGGGTAATGATTATGCATTTAACATCGTTCTAGCGGCTTCTTGTAAAGCCCTTTTTCTCCTCTCAACAATCTCATTTTGTTGAGGAGTCCTTGGGCATAAAAATTCATGCTTGTACCCATTTTCTAAGCAAAATTTAGAGAAGTTTGAGTTTTCAAACTCTCCACCGTGATCACTCCTAATCCAATTGATTTTCAAAGTTCTTTCATTGCTAAACCCAACAAACAAGGCTAAGGTATCGCCCTTATTTTTTATAAAATACACCCATGTAAATCTAGAGTAATCATCTACAATAACCAAGAAATATTTGTTACTTGCCAAGACCAACCTTGGACTTTTCTTTGCCAAGACTACCCACTTGGACTTTTCCTTGCCAAGACTATCCACTTGGACTTTTCTTTGCCAAGACTACCCACTTGGACTTTTCTTTGCCAAGACTACGCTTGGACTTTCCTTTGCCAAGACTACGCTTGGACTTTCCTGCAAACTTGCATCACACATGTTAGATCACAAGAATTGCCTAACTTTAAACATGGTTTAGCCAAACATTGAAACTCAATGCACTTGGGGCAATGATTGCACCAACAATCTCCCCCTTTTTGATGTTTGGCAAAACCTTGTTTAAGTTAGGTCTTTAAATCATATAAAGCATAGCATGTGATTAATATTTGATAAATAAAGCATGAATCACATGATATCAGAGTATTAAGAGCATCATAAAATATGATAAGCATTAATAGCATGATTTAAGCATGATTAAACATGAATAGACATGAATACATTTGTTTCTCTCTTAACACTTCATGATTCTTCCTCTTTTATGATAAGCATGAATAAACATGAATAATATGAATAGGCATGAATAGTATTTGTTTTTAACTTCTCCCTAACTTAAACATTCATATTTCTCCCCCTTTTTGTCAAAGATCAAAAAGTTATTCCATAGGATAAGTAGGGTAAAAATCTTCTGAAAATTGTTTATCCCCCTTTAGTATTGCACCAACAATCGTTTCGGAGGGAAAAAGTACCTTAAGTTCTCAAAATATGCTGAAATCAGAGATATCAGTCGACTCATAGTGTATCAGTCGACTCATCAGTCGACTGCAATCTGAACCAGTCGACTGATATACTGAATTTCAGTTATCAGGGACGAGATTGAAAAATGCATAAGTAATTGTACGAGTTTCAAAAATTCGTGAAATTTCACACGTAAATTACTTATGACTAACCCTATTTGAGAAAAATGATTTGAGAAATTTTGGATCTCAAATATGGTAGTTTGATACAAATTCCAAAAATGGTTAACAAAGGTCCAAGTTTGTATCAACCTTTCTAATGTATTTGAATTCTCTTATTTTGAAACTACCCTTAATTTCTTGAGGGAAAATAAAATGTGTTTGAATTTGTTGATTTAGGATATAACCACAAGGCTCCCCCTAAACATCATATGATCCTTTCAAACACAATTTAAATCAAACACTCCCCCTTAATGATTCAAAATCATAATTCTTTGAAATTTAAACAATTAAGCTCCCCCTTAATGTTTTGAAATCACAACTCCTTAGATTTTAATCAATCAAACTTCCCCTTAAGTTATGAAATCTCATTTTCTTTTCCAATGATTCAAAGTCTAGCTCCCCCATACGGTTTGAGTTCATGATTTCCTTCTAGATATTTCAAACTTAGCTCCCCCTTAAGGTTTGAAATTATGAATTCTTTATAAAAGTTTAAATTTAACTCCCCCTTAAGGTTTCAAAACAACTCCATGAGTACAAGAAAATTAAGCTCCCCCTTAAGGTTTTGAGAATTCACAATTAAACACCAATAAAATCATCAAATGAGATATTAAGATTTACACCATAATTAATTCATAAAAGATATTTAACATTCAACCAAGTCAAAGAAAATAATTAACAAGCAAGTCATAATTCAAAATAAACATCCAAGTTCAAATATCAAACATAAGTCATAAGTTTAACACAAAACATCCAAGTTCATAAACAATCACATATTCAGATTTCACCACATGTCGTCATCATTTGACGAAGTAGACCACTCAGGATCAGGATATATTGATAAGTCCTTGTTTTCTCTAAAAATTGTCCTCCTATGGGGTTTAAAAGCCATATGCTTTTGTCTAAAGGTGAAAATATGCAAAGAAAAATGATGATGCGTGAGAAAATACAAGAAAGTTAGTTTTTAACAGAGATTTGAAGTAATAAAATCAAAACAACATTGATTTCTAAGCTATACCTCTTTGAACCCGATTGATTCTCCATTAGACTTGAGAAAGGTAGTTGATATGGATTAAAGGGAGGACTCCTTTGACTCTAAAACACCTTGGGAACTTGGAGGAAAAAAAGTTTAAGCAGAAAACGGCGTGGATTTAGGGTTGAAGGTGAATTCAAAGGCTGGTCGTGATTGCTATATATAAAAGTAGTCGCTCATCAGTCGACTGATGATAAGTGAGTCGACTGGTATCAGTCGACTGATGTGAAAACAGTCGACTGTTCTCTTATTTTGAACATCACAGAAAGATTGGTCGAGTGCTGTGAACGTTCAGTTGACTGTTATCAGTCGACTGATGGTCTATCAGTCGACTGCCATCGAATTTCAAATCTTACAGAAAGATTGGTCGAGTGAAGCATGAAGGTGAGTCGACTTGCATCAGTCGACTGATCATATATCAGTCGACTGACCTGAAATTCTGAAACTCACAGAAAGATTGGTCGAGTCATTTTGGTCCTGAGTCGACTGATCAGTCGACTGATGGAGTTATCAGTCGACTGATATTCTGAACATGTTCTTATCAGTCGAATTTCATTAATGTCATAGAAATTCTATAAAATTTAGAAAAATCTGAAATTTTGCGAGCACATTTGTTTTGATGATATCTATCAGGGAAAAATTGTATTTCATGAAAATTCATCATATTTTTATGAATTGGCACAAACTTCAAGAATGTACTTAAATGTTAATCGTAAAGTATCACTATGATACGTTGTTGTGATTCCTATAGGTTTGTGACTGTCTAGCATTGTGATTGCATTTGTTATTTATTTTCCAAGCATTTTAAATATTCAATTATGACTAATGAGCAAGATATCCATGAATTGAATATTTGCTATCCTCATAATTGATCTATTATTGATGTTTTGATACTTTTCATGCTATAATAATATGCCATAAGCACAAGTAGAGCATGAGTATCATCTTAGCATCTCACATAGTGTTCAAGCAAACCAAAACACAATCAAAGTCATCATAATTGTCTTGTGAGATGTAATTATTCTTATAATGGCTCATACAATGCTACAAACAATTATTCTACAAAACACATTCCTAAACCCCTTCTTATATTTGTGAATTCGTTCTCGGGTAAAGGTTTAGTGAAAATATCCGCAAGGTTTGATTTTGATTCTATGTAATTTAGTTCTATATCACCTCTTGTTACATGATCCCTTATGAAATGATGTTTGATTTCTATATGTTTAGTCCTAGAATGATTGTTGGTGCAAGGTGCACCCAATGATCGAACCTTGGTTTTGATAATGGCACTATGTTCAAGTTAAGTATATGTTGTGAACTGATATGCCTTATCTGAGTATGAGCACAGGTTTGACTTAAGTCCTAGTGCAGCTAGGCAGTGGAAGTCTTGGCAGAGTCAGAGCTCTAGATGAAGTCTGGGCTGGTCAGGAGCACCAAGCCGCAGCAGAAGTCTGGACTGGTCCGGAGGACCAGGGCGCAGCAGAAGTCTGGGTCAGTCTGGAGGACTGGATCGCAGCAGAAGTCTGGGCTGGTCGGAAGGACCGAGCCGCAGCACAAATCCTGGAAGCCGAGGACAGAGCCGAGCAAAAGTCCAACGAGTCTGGAGGACTCGGTTGGCATCAGGTAAATTCTCCCGAGAGGAGTGGGTGAGGACGCGTTCCTATAAGGGACAGTAGGCGTCGGTCTAACCCAGGGTTTCACTGGAAACCCGAAGTTAAGACCTAGAGTTAGTTTCACTAACTCAACACCTGTTACTTTGCATGTTATTTGCCTAACTTATATTGCAGGACGAAAAAATTGATCAGCAGTGAACTCCGGGCAAAAGAAGCAGATTTTTCCCTTGGAGTCGACTCAGAGGAACTAGGAGTCGACTTGATTACTAGAGTCGACCCAAGGAGATCAGAGTCGACTCAGATAAGGAAATGGCAACTACGGCGCAGAGTTGGCAACCACAGGACTGGAGTCGACTCAGAGGTACTAGGGTCGACCTGAGAACTGGAGTCGACTCAAGGTGATCCAAGTCGACTCAGACGGGAAATGGCAACTGCGGCGCAGACTTGGCAACCACGGGACTAGAGTCGACTCATATAGACTGGAGTCGACCTGAGTCAGCGCAGACTTGGCAACAGAGGCTGATTTGGAATCTGACCGGGACTAGAGTCGACTCAGTGAATAGTTGAGTCGACTCGAGCATGTTATATAAGCAGCACTCGACCAGCAGCTTGTTTCAACCAATACGCTCCATCCAAAAGCATTCTACTATTAATACGAAGGCTCTACGACATCCCGGCTGCATCATCTGAAGTCGACAAGCCTCCGGACGCCGAGCCTGCACCTCCTACTTCATCAGAAAGCGTCGGCACTCCGGATTTGGTAACTGTACTTAATTACAATATATTTTGTTACCATTTGTAATCGCTTGACTTGAGTCTGTAAGGCTCAAGTCTATTAGTGGATTGCCCAAAGTAAACGGTCGAGGACCGTGGGCCTTGGAGTAGCAGCTTCGCGCTGTGAACCAAGTAAAAATACCTGTGCACTTATCTTATTGTTTTACATTCCTACTTCCGCTGTATACTCGAATTTAAAATCGGTCGAAAACGCAAAACGCGCTATTCACCCCCCCTCTAGCGCATTCTCGATCCTACAATTGGTATCAGAGCGCGGGTATCTCGATTTCAGTGCAACCACTGAGCGAGAAATTTTTTCGACTGATTTTCGAATTCCATTTTTTTTTCCGCTTTCTTTTCTTCCCGCACTACTAAACCCAAGACCTAGTCTTGGAAATTTCTTTCTGCTTTCCTTTTTGGTGTGCTAGAAAAATGGCTCATCAGGAAGGATTCAGCACCGCAAGACCTCCCTTGTTTTCAGGTGAGGACTTTCCATACTGGAAAACCAGGATGGAATGCCACCTAAAAACACAGGTTAAGATGTGGATCATCATTCAGACGGGATTTTCAATCCCAACAGAAAGCGATGGTTCGCTACAATCTTGTGAAAACTAGGACGCCTCCACCCGCAAGAAGATTGAAGCCGATGCCAAGGCCACACAAACCCTTCAATGCGGCCTGACCAAGGAAGAACTCAACCGGGTGGGTCCCTTCAGCAGTGCAAAGGACCTCTGGACGAAATTAATCGAACTACACGAGGGAACCAACGACACAAAAGTAAGTAAACGCGACCTTCTTGTCAATAAGTTATATAATATTAAAATGCATGAAGGGGAGACCGCAAGTGAGCTGCACGCAAGAATCCAAAATATCCTCAACGGTCTCTACGCAATCGGACACAACATCGACAACCGAGACATAATAAGGTATGCACTTAAGGCTTTCCCTAGAAACAATCTATGGGCATCTATAGTGGATGCTTATAAAGTTTCTAAGGACCTTAGTAAAATTAAATTAGACGATTTATTTTCTGAATTCGAATTGCATGAGCAGTCTAATACGGAAGTGCAGGAGAAAGGTATAGCCTTACTTGCAGGAACCAAGAAACGAGAGCCGGAACCCTCCGAATTGTCTGACTCCGAGACCAACAACGAGGTAACAACAGAATTGGTAAACCTCGTCCGAAAGATGTTCCGAAACAAAAGAGGAGTCCGACGATCGGAAATAAAGAAAGTAGTCAACCAATCAACCCCCGGGAAGTCCGACTCCAAGTGCTACGGATGCGGAAAGAAGGGTCACTTCATCGCCGATTGTCCGAAGCAACGAAAAGACCGGAAATCCAAGAAGAAGGCGTTGAAAGCGACCTGGGACGAATCATCCTCCGAAGAATCGGACGAGGAAATAAAGACGAGTTTCCTCGCACTCCCGGCTCGAGACGAACCAAACGAAAGCAACTACGACTCCGACTCCGACTCAAGCCACGGATCCGTATCCGGTTCAGAAGGCCCGACCCCCAATGTAAGCACTGAAAAATTATTTTCAATTATAATGAGTCTTTGTAAAAAGTTAGCTAAGTCCGAGTCCTTGGTTGAATCGCTCCAGGAGGAGTTAGTACTTCTCAAGGAGAAAGTCAACCCTGAGCCACCGACTCAGAAGGAATCGGTTGAGGATTCGACTCGAGTACAACTCGAGGAAGAAAATTCTCAATTGAAAACTCAAGTCGGTGATCTCAGAAGATCGCTTGAAAAATTCACCGCTGGATCCAAGTATCTTGACATGATGCTCGGATCTCAGAAGGCTGGATACAATCGATCGGGAATCGGGTATGCGGCTAAACATAAATCATTCATTGCACTTACACGTAGAACTAGACCTAGAGTCCAGGCTTGGGTTCCTAAGTCTCAACTGGTTAAACCAATTGGACCGAACCAATTTTGGGTCCCCAAGGATCAGGTTCATTTGACTCAACCAGTCAAGGGGCACGATCCTAGGGGAACCAAATCACATTGCTTGATTGCTTGCATAACCTAGATTTACATTTCTGCAATAGAAAATTAGGTTAGTTTAAGGACCAACTACTTAATTAACACTTGTCAACCTAGTACCAGGGTGGGGCGAGATGATAGTACGTTAGGGAAGTTCGCTTAGTCGAACCGAACTAACCGAAGCTACCTCGCCACATCCTAGACTAGTTAGACCAAGGTTTATCAACTAAATTGGTTAAGTTTACAATTTCTTAAATTGGTTTTGTCAAGAAAGTGGTTGTTGCTCCAATAAGGCTTCGGCCAAAGAAGGCCTCTGTGCCTCGCCACGGCCTGGAAACCAGTTTTTGAAATATAAACTTAATCAGTTAATGGTTAAACCTGAATCTAACTCAAGGTTAATTAAGTATAGATACCTTTTCACAATAAACAAATCTAAAACTGAAATCATCTCACATACACCCATAGGATCACCGCTTGACCAATTAGAATTGGGTGAGATGAATTAGGTAACAACTTGATAAATCTAACCCAACCAACCAAATTAATTTTACTTAATTAATTACTTCAATAAATCTAAAATAAACTTAAAATGTTAATTGTTTTTCTACATATTAAATCAACTTTAATTAAGTTAAAATTTAAGTAATTATTTAAATTTCAAAAATTCAATTTAATTAATTTCAAAAATTTAATAACTTAATTTCGAAAATTTAATTTAATTAATTTAATTAATTCAATTTAATTAATTCCAAAAATTCAATTTAATAATTAATTTCGAAAATTTAATTTAATTAATTTCAAAATTTTAATAACTTAATAATTTAATTAATTTCAAAAATTTAATAACTTAATTAATTTCAAAATTTTAATTTAATTAATTTCAAAAATTTAATTTAATAAATTAATTTCAAAAATTCAATTTAATAAATTTAATTAATTTCAAAAATTCAATTTAATTAATTTCAAAAATTCAATTTAATAATTAATTTTGAAAATTTAATTTAATTAATTTCAAAAATTTAATAACTTAAATTTAATTTAATTAATTTCAAAAATTTAATAACTTAATTTAATTTCGAAATTTTAATTTAATTAATTTCAAAAATTTAATCTAATTAATTTCAAAAATTCAATTTAATTAATTTAATTAATTTCAAAAATTTAATTTAATAAATTTCAAAAATTCAATTTAATTAAATTTAATTAATTTCAAAAATTCAATTTAATTAATTTCAAATATTCAATTTAATAACTTAATTAATTTCGAAAATTTAATTTAATTAAAAATTTAATAATTTCAAAAATTTAATTTAATTAATTTCAAAATTTTAATAACTTAATTTCGAAAATTCAAAATTAATTTCAAAAATTTAATTAATTTCAAAATTTTAATTTAATAACTTAATTTCAAAAATTCAATTTAATTAATTTAAGTTAATTTAATAACTTAATTAATTCGAAAATTCAATTTAATTAATTTCAAAATTTAAGTTAACTTAATAACTCTATTTAATTAATCTATTCAATTTCGAAAATTTTTTAATCTAAATCATAAACCTAAATCAAATCCAAATTCCAAAAATCCAACTAAGTGTTTCTTTATGTAGGAACACAAGAAATTGGACAAATGGATGCTGGATAGTGGTTGCTCCAGACACATGACTGGAGATCAAACCAAATTCACGAAACTCAAGTTCAAAGACTTGGGGTCCGTTGCCTTTGGAAATAACGGTAAACTAAAGGTAATCGGTTCAGGTAATATAGAATTAGACTCTAATTTCATGATTAAGAAAGTCTTATTGGTTGATAAGTTTGAATTCAACTTGATCAGTATAAGTCAACTGTGTGACTCAGGTTACATAGTCAAGTTCACACAATCTAAATGTCTAATTAACAATATAGAAAATCCAGAAATTAAACTAACTGGATTTAGAAAAAATAACATTTACCATATTGACCTACCTATCTCCTCAAACAAGTGTTTCTTAACACAACAAGAGGAAACTAGGCTGTGGCACAGAAGATTGGGTCACACTCATGTCAGACTCATTTTAAAAATGAGTCATAATGGACTAGTAAAAGGCCTTCCAACTCTAATTAACTTAGAAAATGAAATATGTAATGCTTGTCAACAAGGAAAACAAACCAAATCACCCCATAAGGCAACTAGTCAAGCCCAATCCAATTCAATACTTGAATTGTTACACTTAGACCTATTTGACTCACATGGGGCTAAGTCACTAAGCGGTAACCAATACTGCTTAGTAATAATCGACGATTACTCAAGGTATACTTGGGTAAAATTCTTAAAAACTAAAGATGAAACTTTTGAAAATTTCACCAACTTATGTAAATTACTTGAAAATGAAAAGGATCTAAAGATAAAAAGAATTCGAAGCGATCATGGTGGTGAATTTGAAAACAGCAAATTCACAAAATTCTGTCAAGAAAACGGATACCACCATGAATTTTCTTGCCCTAGGACCCCACAACAAAATGGCATAGTTGAACGCAAAAATAGGACCTTACAAGAAGCAGCCCGAACCATGCTAAATGAATACCAACTAGCCAACAAATTTTGGGCTGAGGCAATAAGCACAGCTTGTTATATTCAAAATAGAATATTAATAAATAAAAGACATAATAAAATAGCTTATGAAATTTTTAACAACAAAATACCAAACTTAAACTATCTTAAGGTATTTGGATGTAAAGTTCATATACTCAATACCAAAGACTACTTAGGTAAATTTGCATCCAAAACTAGCCCTGGAATCTTCCTAGGTTACTCAACAATGAGTAGAGCCTATAGAGTCTACAACAAAAATTCATAAAAAATTGAAGAAACCACAAATGTAACCTTTGATGAAGAACCAACTAATGAAATCACTCATGGCAATCCACAAATTCAATTTAACAATCAAAATAACTCAATTAATGACCAAGATGATGAAGAATGAATCAAAATAGGTCTAATCCTGACCCAACAATAGTAACTAGAGCTCCTAGACTTAGAACAAGTCACCCAACTGATCAAATTTTGGGTGATCCAACCTTAGGCGTACGGACCAGATCAGCCTATAGAAATCTAAGTCAAATAGCATTAATCTCCAAAATAGAACCCAAATTCATAGAAGAAGCATTGTCAGATCCTGATTGGATCATAGCAATGCAGGAAGAGTTAGCCCAATTCGAACGAAATCAAGTTTGGGACTTAGTTCCCAAACCTAAAGATAAATCAATTATAGAAACCAAATGGGTATTTAGGAATAAGAATGATGAAAAGGTGAAGTAGTTAGAAACAAAGCCAGACTAGTAGCCAAAGGATTCAGCCAAGTAGAAGGGTTAGACTACGATGAAACCTATGCACCGGTAGCCAGACTTGAATCCATCCGAATGTTATTAGCCTATGCGGCTCATAAAGGATTCAAGCTCTACCAAATGGACGTCAAGTCCGCATTTTTAAACGGTTTCATAAAAGAAGAAGTTTACGTAAGTCAACCTCCAGGGTTTGAAGACAAAGACCACCCTGATTATGTCTTCAAACTTAAGAAAGCACTTTATGGACTTAAACAAGCTCCTCGAGCTTGGTATGAAAGACTTTCTACCTACTTAGTAACCAAGGGCTTCAAACAAGGACAAATTAGATCCATCCTTGTTTGTAAAGAACATCGAACAAAGATTTCTTTATTGCCCAAATCTATGTAGATGATATAATATTTGGATCAACCAACTCAAAATACCTAAAAGAATTCATTCACCTTATGGAAAGTGAATTTGAAATGAGTTGGGTAGGTGAACTTCACTTCTTTTTAGGATTGCAAATTAAACAAACTAAAGATGGAAACTATATTTATCAGTCAAAATATGCTAAAGACCTAATCAATAAATTTGGAATGGAACATTCAAAGGAAATCAACACACCAATGGCAACTAACACAAACTTAGATAGTGACCCTAGTGGAAAACCAGTAGACTTAAAATACTACAGAAGCATAATAGGAAGTCTACTATACCTAACTGCAAGTCGACCTGATATTTTATTTGCAGTAGGTATGTGTGCTAGATACCAAGCCAATGCTAAAGAATCACACTTAACTGCAGTTAAGCGTATATTAAGATACATCAAAGGAATGCAAACTGTAGGAATGTGGTACCCTAGGAATAATAACTTTAGTCTACTCGATTATTCGGACTCAGATTATGCCGGTTGTAAACTAGACCGCAAAAGCACAAGCGGTGGATGTCAGTTCTTGGGTCCTTGTCTAGTCAGCTGGTGTAGTAGAAAGCAACACTGTGTTGCACTTTCTACAACTGAGGCTGAATATATAGCCTTAGGTGAATGTGTTGCTCAGCTACTCTGGATGATGCACACATTAACTGACTTCAACCTAGATTACAAGAACACAAAGGTCCTAATTGATAATATAAGTACTATTAACTTAACCAAAAATCCAGTTCACCATTCAAGGACCAAACATATAGAAGTCAAACATCACTTTATACGCGACCATGTTGCTAAGGAAGAAATTGTACTCGACTATGTTGAGTCCAAATTAAACTTAGCTGACATTTTCACTAAACCCCTACCTGAGTCCGAGTTTAGTACACTAAGACATAAATTAGGTTTATGTTTGGTAGAGTAGTGAAAATATTTTCAAAAATCTCACTCACATGTTTTTCAATCTATTATAAAATAGTTTTCAAAAGGATTTTTCAAAACTTTTTATAATTTTGAAAACCTATTTTCTTTTCAAACTTTGTTTTTCAAATCTAACGAAAAGAATGTTTTCAGCCTTAGTCTAGTTTTGAAACCCCTAGAAAGCATGATCCTATAGATCTAGGTGGACATCTCACAAAGCACCTAGTTACCTTGTTTGTGATTGTAAAAACTTAGAATGGTGTGAGATGACTAGAAATCTAGTCTAAGTATACAAAGATGCTTCAATCAGTGCATCGAACCTTTACTTAGACTCTAAACTTACATTGATCAAGTTAAGTGTCCCAGCTTTTGGGATGATACACTTAAACTTGGCTGACTGAGTCAAGCTACTACTTTCTAGTAGTTAGCTACAACTCAAGTTGGACATGTGCCCCTCGGGAAAATTTTTTTTATCTAAGTATTTTTCTATAAATTTAAGCCTGGACTCAAACCCTTAGGAAATATTTTTGATTATGTCAAAGGGGGAGAGATAAATTGGAAATTTTCAAGTTAAGGCTTTTGAAAATTTCATCAAAAACTCTTTTTGAAAATTTTTACTTGAAATATTTTTGAAAACCAAGCAATGTTTCAGGGGGAGAAAGAGAAAGAAAAACTTGTTTGAAATTTTTAAAACTTATTTGGGGGAGATTGAATTAAGAGGGAGATTAAACTAAGGGGGATTTTACACTTATCTTTGCTTCATGCATTTTACTTATTGTCTTTTATTATGCAATGAAGTTAAGTTATGCATTTTTAACTTAACTTGAAACTAAGTTGCCATAATCAAAAAGGGGGAGATTGTTGGTGCAAGGTGCACTCAATGATCGAACCTTGGTTTTGATAATGGCACTAGGTTCAAGTTAAGTGTGTTGTTGGAACCGATATTGCTTATCTGAGTGTGCGGGAGCACAGGTTTGACCTAAGTCCTAGTGTAGCTAGGCATTAAAAGTCTTGGCAGAGTCAGAGCTCCAGGTGAAGTCTGGGCTGGTCAGGAGCACCGAGCCGCAGCAGAAGTCTGGACTGGTTAGGAGGACCAGGTCGCAGCAGAAGTCTGGGTCAGTCTGGAGGACTGGACCGCAGCAGAAGTCTGGGCTGGTCAGGAGGACCGAGCCGCAGCACAAATCCTGGAAGCCGAGGACAGAGCCGAGCAAAAGTCCAATGAGTCTGGAGGACTCGGTTGGCATCAGGTAAATTCTCCCAGAGGAGTGGGTGAGGGCGCGTTCCTAAGTGGAACAGTAGGCGTCAGTCTAACCCAGAGTTTCACTGGAAACCCGAAGTTAAGACCTAGAGTTAGTTTACTAACTCATGTAAAATACTGAAACTTTTAAGGGTTAAATTGTAAATAATTTAATCCTAATTGGGTATGATTAGAAATTTTATTAGTGGAAGGGAATGAATTCGTCTTATGAAGATGAAATGAAGGAAAGTGGTTTCGTTCAAATCAGAGATCATTTGGTTGGTGAACCAAATGAACTGGTTTTGAACCAACTTGATTTGATTCGTAATGGAAGAGGTTTTGACAAAATAAAAAGAATGAAAAGATTTGTCTTCCGAAGAGGAATTGAACAAAACTCGTTTGGATCAAATCGAAGGTCGTTTGGTTAGTGAACCAAGCGAACCAAGATTAGTCCGATTTGCTATAGTATTGATCTGAACCAAACCCGGTCTGAGCCAAACCTTAATAAAAAAAATGATAAATCCCAGTCAGTCTCATGGACTCAATCCCTGGGGGTGACCGGCTCGGTCCCACGGAAGTTTCCCACCGACCACCAGGGTAAATCAGGAATTCCGCCTTCGCTCGACGGGCCCATTCAGATATATGACTGAAGTGCTCTCGATCAAGGGCACTATGATTGAAGCCGGCTAGGAACTTTGGTCTGATCGGATTTTGATCGCCGGTTGGTTGAGGTTTGATCGGCGGCCAAAGTTAAGCTAGGGTTTCTGATCAGGTAAGTTGCTTCTACTTCGTTCTACATTTGGATTATGGGGTGTTAGTTGGGTTGTAATGGATTCGGTTTCATTGGATCTTGAGGTGGGTAGTCTTCTTCCTGTTTCGGCCGCAAGTGAAGCAAAGGAAGGAGGGCTACCGGTAAGTCAAATCTTGATTTGCAAGGTTTCTCGTGGGATTTCTTTAGTTTCTCTTTAGATCTTTGTTTGGATTGGATTTCAGATTCTTGGAGCTGATCTAGATGCGGGCGTGGCTCGTTGGAGTTTGGTTTGTTGGAGCCGATCAATGGGTAAGTAGCTTCTACACTTTAGTATCTTGGATTTTCTAGGGTTCATGATGGATACTTGATCGGAAATTTATAGAATTTGGGTGTTCTACTGTTCGGTTGAGGTTGAAGGGTACTGTTGGATTGAATTGATGAATTGGAATGAGGATATATTTAGGATGAGTTTAATGTGGATCGGTTGGATCTTAATTGATTCTTGAATGGTTGAGTATTATGGAGATTGGGTTTGGTATTTGTTAGAGGTATGTTTTGATTTAGAATTTCAAGTTGATCTAATGGATTTATTGAATTTAATGAATCTGTTCTTGGACAGTGATGTTAGGTTTAATGTTGAAATTTATTAGGATTATGATTGGACCTGGTCAAAATCTATTTTGACCAGGGATTGGAGCTGGTCAACTGAATGTTGACGAGTAACCTAATCATCCAATTTATTGGGGATGAGTATGGATTAGTGTGGTGTTGTTGTGATGTTGAAAATTTGGATTTGGTCAAACCTTATTGAGTTAGAGTTACCGTGAATTTGAATTCATGGTTAGAATTAATTTGATTAGATCTGATTAGTTTTGATTAAGTTAGTGCTCACTAACCTAAGGTTAATTGGTTAACTAAGGTTAAGCTTATCCCTTAGATTTGGTTATGGATAATCTAAACTCGGATCTAATTAACCACGATTAATTTGATTAGGTTATGCTATTAAATCTAACGTGGGTTAAATTAGGATTGATCAAATAGAGATTAATTATATTAATTGATTAATGAAATTAATTAATTAATTAGTTAATCCCTGTTAGTATCAACCTAAAGATTGGATTAGTCTAACCAAAGGTTGATTGATTAGCTTAGGTTTGATTAAACATGAGGTTAGTTGTATTGATCGATTCGATTAATACGATTAATTAATTGATTGGTTAAGCCTTTGTTAATATTGATCTAAGGATTAGATTAGTCTAACCCGAGTTAAGGTTAGTTAAAGAGGGTTAAAGTAACCCTTAGATTTTTCTTAGTTTGGATCTGGATTTCTTTGGTGTATCATTTCATTTAGAGTTGTTATTACTCTGTTACAGATCCTTGATTGATACATTGGGACTTCGATATTATATTGGACTATTTTCTGGAGGTTCTTAGCGATCTACGGTATATTAGGTGGATAATTTACTGTATTTAGTCAATATAGTTCTATTTCTTATTTCCAATGAATGCTTCTTTCTATTTCTATCGATTAGTATACCTGTCTTGCTTCTTTACTTGTTGGTAGATTAGAAGCTTTTGATACTCTGATTGAATCCATGCTTGTCCTTATTTCTTTGACCTTAGTTTCAGTTTTGTTGATACCTTGATACTTGAGATCATCATTTACGTATGATTAGGTTGGTTATGTCTATTTCCATTATACGATCATCATCATTTTGATACTTATGATCAGTAGGGTTCTTCCTTTAGTATCTACGCATGTTAATTAACACGGTGTTAATTAACATGGTAGAGGATGATTGTTCTGACTTGTTCATGTCATCATGACGCATGAGCTCAATTGTAAATCAAGAAGGGGTGTATCGTGTCGGTAGTTGGCCTATAGCGATATAGGTGGTTATTACCCTTCCATCACGGTGATGGTGATTATATGGCTGATTCCACGCTGCAGTCTGGCTGTAAAGCTTTGACGCTGCAGCTGTAGCCCAGTTAGGCCACAAAAGAAATGCTTTGCTTTAAATTACTTCTATATTGGCACCCTTGACTTGAGAAGCTAATCTACGGTATTTTATCCGCAGTTTAACTTATAGCCAGATATTAAGCTCTTGACGTCGTATACTCTCCGGACGCTATTCACTTCTGCTATTGACTCACTTGCATACGCAAAAATGGTGAAAGTGAATTCAAGTATATTCAAGTTGGGAAAAGGAGCTGGACGGGATCTAACATATGCAACTGAGTCGAGCAACTCTTATAATAAGTATGAAATTAAGAGTGGAGTTCCCATCAAAGCAGAGGACAAGAGGGTCGGGATGCACAAGACCAGAGACTTTATATGTGTTGCTGGTGCGTGCCCTGAAACAGTAATTGAGTACTCGTTCGGGACAAATGAGACCTATGAAGCCCAGCACATTGGGTCCCGCAATTTATTTTTATTTTAGGCTAGATCAATAACTCGAATTCAATATCCGAACCACAGGGAGGTCATTCAAAGATCATTCGATTCTATAAACCATTCAGAGAAATATTAGAATATTCACATCATTTCTCTGTATACTTATCAATTATTAAATAATTTTGTAGACGACTACGAACTATTGAGCTCAAAAACAAACAATGAAAGCTAGAGCACATATATACACCTACAGACAGAGAACGCACAAGAACTATTAAAACAATCGGAACGAAAGGTAGGATTGCGTGCATAAAATGAAAAGATCGACTATATGGATGCATACTGTACTCAAATTATGTCTAGAAATTGAGAACGGATGTTAGGGGAGTACATCCTGCATTCACGGAATCAAGAAAAGAAGATGAGACAGATCTTGCCCCTATATATATAGCAGCCATCACCGAAGCAGAGGAGTGATGGGATTACTATCAAATATGCATATTTACACTAACAAAGATTCACTCACGAAATGAATAGTATATTCAGAATAAAATACAAACTAGAAAGAAGTCCACACTACTATTCTATCATTAATTCATGTAGACAAAGAAAGATGATATGTTAGGGTTCAGGCTCTGAACCCCTATTTCCAAACTGAGGAGATGCGTATTGCTACCTCAGGAGACAGTGCTGAAGGAAAGACATACACGGAGATCTCAAATCAACTAGAAGTAAAAAAGACTAGATATCTGAGTTCGGTAACACATGAGATCACATAAAACAAGCCAAGAACAGCCATTTTCCATATCTACAAGAAGAATTCATAAATGCAAAATATGACCTATTTTATAACACTATCTTAACTCTTTAATTTTTCCACATAATCACATAAAATCATCAAACCATGAAAACATCAGCGCTAGAACACTCGTTTCATAGGCCTTTGGTCATTTCCAAATTTCTAAGACAACAAGCCATACAACGCTCAAAAGTGACATCTCAAGCCATCCCAAATTGGTCGAAAACTGACCTTCAAACAACGATCCAATCCAATATTTGACCTCTTACATGTTTACATTGGAAAAGAAATGGAATAAATTTTAGAGGAAGATTTGGAGAGAAAAAGATAGATTTAGAGTGAAAGAAGAGACTTCTCATAAAGACAAATTGGACCATATTCGAGAGATGGAGAGATCTCTATTTAAATAGAGTGATAGAATGTAATTATATAGGATAGATGATATTAAAGGAAGAATGCCAGTTAAAGGGACAGATCAAAAGAAAGTAGGAAAGAAAGAGATAGATATCTTTATAAGTACTTATAATGGACCAATTGGATCAAAGAAAGTTTAAGATTTATATATAAAAATTAGATAGTAGAAGAACAACTGGTAGACCATCTAACAAACCATTGCACTTCCACTTAACTAACGCAGGAGCTCGAGCCCTAAGTCAAACCTATAAATGAATGGGACAGAAAGGTAGGATTGATTGCATAGTATTATCAGATGAATCCTCTTGATTCATAAATTCCATTCAAAATGAAAATAGTTCTATTCTATAAGTACTGTTTCGGAAGTATATCTTGCTCACCATGAATCCCTCATTTTTAAGGAAGAGCTCTTGCCCACATTTGGATTGATTGCATATAATACGTTAGGGGTTGAGTTAGGGGCTTCGTAGGCTAAATTTCTCTCTCTAGTCATATATATTCTGTAAATCTAATAATACGTATATTCTAATATCACACCTAAGTATACAGAAGTGCTTATGGCTTAGGTTGGGTGGCATGCGAGATCAGATCAGAGGAAGGAAAGGTATGAAAGCGGGTAGGAGTGAGTTAGCTAGAATAAGAGGCCAGGTTATGAACGGGTCACAGTATGGGACTTCGGTCAAATTAATCTAACATGAATCATAGGACAGATGTAGGATTAAAGAATCCATTCTGAGTTGCGCTCGCATCTTCCTCTAATGCTCGTCTTTAGCTCTCTGGGACTCCCTTTCGCTTTAGTTCTTTTCCTTTGCTTCGATATCGAAAACTTTCTTGGTCAGACATTGAAATGGCCTGTTGGTCTTCGTCCTGCGCTTATAATACTCTCAGAGGAAAGAGCATAGATTCTCTGCGCCAGAAGAGAGATAAGTTACCCTTCAAAAAAAGCACAGCGAGCCGCATAGCTTCTGAGTGGCAATCATTAGATCTGATCCCCAGTCCTTCCCCTGGTCCCTCACTCCCCGCCGGCACTGCTTCAGCTGGCACTGCTTGGCTCTCATACTCACTCATCCCAGGCACTGAACTAGAGTAGATGCCTTTTCCCCAGTTCTCTTATAAGATCTTTTCTCTGATAAACTGTGCTTTTCATATAATCTACTACAAGCATGTGTAAAGCATTGCGCTAGCCTTCCTTCAGAGCCTGGTTCACACTAGTCATAGTAGTATAATAGGGTATAATATATATATGAATGGTCAGCTACCGCATCAACTGCTTTTCGATAAGAGATAGAGAGAGACTCCTACCTCAGTCTATCCCTAATATATAAGGTCGAGCCAAGCAAATTAAGGTATTACGTGAATGCCAAAAATATAGTAAATTACGCAATAAAAAAAGTTTTATAATGAACCAATATTGACCACGTAGCTATCGCTATTGAATCCCTATTTCTAGTTCTCACAGCCCATGGAAGTCTGACAGCTCTCTCTCAAAGACCTCGTTTTCAGTCTTCAATCATCGTCTCTCACACGTCGAGATGCTCTAAAACATCTTTACTATTCCGCACTCCTGTTCATTATGCAAGTAGTTAGGTAGCATTGTATATAGTAGGGTTAGCTCAGAAGGTAGGATGCGAGGATGATGCATGGGTCATAGTCGGGAAAGATCAGTTGATAGTAGGGATTGCTCAGTTGGTAGGATGCCAGGATGATGCCTGAGAGCTTTAAGTAAATAAAGACTCTCTCTATCTATCTCCCTGAACAAAACATAAGTGAAAAAAACTAAAGTACTAACTCTAAATACTCTCTCTCTCCTTCCCCTTCCTTTTGACTTTCTTTCACGCATTCACTCATCTTTCGTTCCTTCTCTCTAGAGTCTTACACTCTAACTCACTAGTTTTTAATGAGTCTTTTGAACAGGCATTAATATTCTTATTCTTTTAACGTTCCCCGTCTAAAACAAAAAAACCACTCTCTAAATTCAATATATGCCCTGTCGTGAATTCCAATAAAATAAGGTCACTCTCTATATTCATATCTTTCGTTAAAAACAAACCACTATAGTTCAAAACAAAGAGTCGAACCAGAAAAACAAACAACAAAATCTATTCTAATCTCTCTATTTTCATTCTTTCACGCTTGAGATGCACTTCCGGAATCTTTATTAGCCCGGTCGAGCACTTCTCTCTCGCATACGCTCGAGCCCGGACTGTCATGTTGATACAATCAGATTCAGATGATAACTATATGATTGAAGTGTTTTTTTATGCCAAAAACACGGGCTTTCTAACTTTCAGTCCCACTTTTGGTCCATTTCCCGAGGGGTGCCAAAAATACGGGGTTTATCAAATTTGTTCGAACTTTTGGTCCAAGTCATTAGGGGAATGTGTTTTTATGCCAAAAACACGGGTTTTTCAACTTTAGTCGAACTGAAGGACCATTTCCCAATAAACCGAGTAAGTTGAGGCGAAAAGGGTTTTTCAACTTTTTGATAACTTCTGGACCATTGACTTAGGGGAAAGTTAGTTTATGCCAAAAAGACGGTCTTTCTCACTTTTGTTCGAACTTATGGACCATTTACTAAGGGGAAAGTGTTTTTATGCGAAAAACACGGGCTTTCTAACGTCCAACTTATGGACCATTTACTTAGGGCAAACTGTCTCGAGGCAAAACGGGGTTTTCCACTTTCTTTCCAAATAAAACAAACATTACTATCTAATTATTCGTGATAGCTTTCGGGAGTGTTTTTAGTGTTTTCAGAGTTCATGCGTGAAAGAAAGATAAATGGACGGGGTTCGTTAGAAGTTTGAATGCCAGTTCCTTTAAAGACACTTTCTCACTCTTTCTATTCACTCTTTTTATTTTTTCTACGGGAGTGTTTTTTTCTTTGTTCTTTCTTCTGTTCTTTTTCTCTCTCTATTTTCTCTCGCATTCACTCTCACTCTCTTTCTCAGTGGTCTATCTTTTTTATTTTGTTCGCGCGAGGTCGAACACTTCTTCGTTATACTGAACTTGAACTTTTATATTTTAATACTTGTTTTGTTCGTTCCCTTTTTTGTGTTTTTTCTCTCTCCTTGAACTATCTATTTTATCACGCATGAACTCTCACTCTCTTGCTCTATTTTCTATCAGTTTGATTTTCTTTCCCTTCACTTTCTGTTTCTCACTCGTACCTTTCATTCCGAACAAAAAACACTACCAGACGAGTTCAAAGAAAACAAAAAAACTAAAAACGAAAGTGTCTTTCTACTTTAAGCTGTCCTGGCAGATCAGAGGCTATTATATTCTTCCTCAAAAACAATACACTCTCTCAGCAAGAGTCGTTCTATTCTCTCATCTCAAGTTCACACTCTCACTTTTAACTTTAACTCTCGGATTTCTGTCTTTTGTTTCCGGAGAGTCCCGAGGACAGATTCAGTTCTGAATGGCAAGTTGAAAGGAAGAATCAAAGCCACCGGAAGAGATCATACTCACTTAGCGCAAAAGCTTTCCAATCTAATTTCAGTCTCCCGAGCCCGATCAAGTATAAGCCCTCTCTCTCGTAGAATGGGATATGAGCTTGGATCGGTTCTTCTTGGGTCTTTAATAGTCCCCCAAGAGTAATAGGCGCTAGTGCTCTATCATATAATTTGTATGGATTCAGTGAATGCACGATGTACTCCCCTAACATCAGTTATAGAAGTCTATACTGAATTTATGGACAGTATGTATAAAGATTCTAGATATTCAATATGTATGCACGCTATCGTACCGTTCGTTCCCTTATCTTTCTTAGTTCTTGTGCGTTCTCTATCTCTTTCTATATATAAGTGCTCGACCATGCTTTTTATCTTTAGGAGCTCAATACTTCGTACTCGTCCAAAATTGGATTCATTTTTTAGATGTATACAGAGATAAAATTTTAATATGCAAATATGAATCTGAATGGTATAAAGAAAGAATCTCATCATCTTTCAATGATCTCCGAGTCGTTCGTATCTTTTATTCAAGTTTTTATCTAGCCTAAAATAAAAAGAAATTGCGGGACCCAATAAGTGCTGGGCTGTATAGGTCAAAATGCTTTTTGCATGACCTGCCCGATCCTCTCTTCTTGCGCTTTTTAAAATCCTAATTTTTAATTAATGCTCGAATAAGTACTGAGTTCAATGGAAGTAGAGAGATAAGGAGATTACCATATGCTTAACACTTGGATCAACCAGTACTCTGGATCTAATTCCTTCCTAGGGTGCCTAACTTGTACTAATCCTGAACGGGGCACAAGCGCTCAAGCGTGGTGAATTATATAATTTGATTGTTAATCTCATGCGCCTCTTTCCTCTCCCTTCTATACTTCGCGCCGTCGTAGCACTCGGCCTATCTTTGCTTAGGATACTCCTTCATTCATATATTCGAGAGGTATGATAGTTTTTTTTGCGCTCTAGGTGTCAAGATATATACGGGCTGATGAGGTATCGAGCTCAAGGTATATAGTTGCATAGCTACGTCGACTGGTTATGTAAGTCGACTGCTGAGATCAGATATCTTAGCCGAGGAAGCCATCCCTAAAGAAGTGCGTTCCCTCTAACGGGGTTCTACATTGCGAAGTAGAAGGCCTCCTATATTAGCCTATCTTAGCCGAGCCTTATGTAAGTAGAAGGCCTCCTATATTAGCCTATCTTAACAACGCCGAGCCTTATGTAAGTAGAAGGCCGCCTATATTAGCCTATCTTAGCCGAAGAAGCCTAAATTTACTATATTTTTGGGGCACCACAATTTACTATATTAATTTACTATATTTTTGGGCCCGA
>NC_133869.1:1522034-1575792 GCF_044706935.1 Curcuma longa
ACTTTGTTGTAGTGCTGGATCCATAGCCATGTCCATCCTCCGGCTCATATATATCTATATGGGATGCGACAGAGGTTGTTGACTGATGTATCATGTGCACACATTTGCATTTTGAGATTTGTATACATGCACTGGACCTTTCATTTGCATGTGTTACATTATGAAGTGATTGTGCACTTGTTTGATACTTGATTGGCACATTGCATACTATGATCATGCATATGGATCACTATATGTATCTGAGATATGACATTGCTTATATGATACCTGTAGGAGTTACTGTTTCTTACACTAGTCTCCTGTTGCTTACTGTTGTACCTCTTTCATACCTGCTCTATTATGATTTACCTTTTGAGCATGTACTTCTTTTCTAATTATCCACTGAGTATATTTGTACTCACTATCTTGTAACTCTAGGTATTTTCTGTCTTCCCAGATATCAGGTAGGAGACTGCAGCTGATGCCGAGGTGATCCTGATAGTTACTCCATCTCACAACATTTGTGGTTTATTGTGTGTCGTGGACTTGTATTAGTTTACATGTGATGGCGTAGTATTTTCCTATTGTCATGGCTTTGTTTACTTGCTACTTGGGATTTATTGCTTTGGTTTTCATCATATCCGATTATGGTTTTATTTCTCTGTTCGAGACTTTTAGTATATGATGTTTCCGCTGCTATTATCTACTTTGCGAAGATTTAACGAGTTTTATTCGTTAGTAGCTTTTCGGATGCATTTCATATATAGTAGGATGTGTTGAGTGACTGTGTGGGTCACATTTACTTTTCTGTATTAGTATAAATCCATAGCCTGTTATGGATTGGTCGTGTGGGCCTTATATATGTGTATGTATCCAGGGAATTATCATAGATACAGGGGAGATGCTTTCGAAATTTTTCGGACGGCCATCTCCCGGGTCGTGACACTGCATCTTTTACTTTGCATGTTATTGGCTAACTCCTTTACAGGATGGAAATTTGTAATCATTAGCAGACTCCGGACAAAAAGCTAAGTTTTTACACTTGCAGTCGACTCGGGTGAAGCTTGAGTCGACTCAAGCTGAATCAGTAAAATCTCAGAAGTCAGCTGGCCCAGAATTTTGACAGACCAGATTGGAGTCGACTAGAGTCGCTTTGTGAGTCGACCGGAGACTGGAGTCGACCTGAAGATGATCAGAGTCGACTCAGCCAGGGAAAAGGCAACCGCGGAGAAAAGAAGTCCAGAAATCTGCCACGTCAGACTGGAGTCGACCCAGATGGGCATGAGTCGACTCGAAGCTGCGCAGAGTTAGCAAGCAGCTGCGGATTTGGAACTGACAGAGGGTTGAGTCGACTCAATGAACAGTTGAGTTGACTCAGACATCTTATATAAGCACCCTTTGACCAGCAACAAGTATAATCTCAAAACGCTCAATCCCAAATCACTGCTCTGATAATCCGACGGCTCTGCAACCCTCCGACTTCATTTTCTGAGCCGCCAAGACACCGAAACGTCGAGACTGCACTACTTCCACATCCAAGCATCGACCTTCTTCAGTTTGGTAACGCTGTATTAAATTCAATATTTTACTGTTACCATTTATACTTGGCTTTGTATTCGATAAACTTGAGTCCGTAAGGCTCAAGTTTATAGTGGATTGCCCAACGTAAACGGTCAGAGCTGTGGGGCCTTGGAGTAGCAGCTTCGTGCTGTGAACCAAGTAAAACCTCTTATCTTGTACTTATTTCTATTTCTGCTGTGTACTCGTGTTTTCTCGTCCAATTAGAAAAAAGATTCGAAAAAGCACAACGCGCTATTCACCCCCCCTCTAGCGCGTACATCGATCCTATAATCTTACTAGTAACGGAGGAAATAAAACACAAAGAATAGTTTAGAGAAAATACATCTCGCTCCTAGATCTGAAAGAAAAAGGAGAAAGACTTATCAATTGACACGATCTTCCTTGAACTGTAGTCTCCTCGAAATTTATCTATGTGCTTATATATGAAATGCATGTTTTCAAATCCTAAGGGGGAGCTTAAAGTCGGTTTTCTTGGAGTCGGTTTTCAAACTTTAAGGGGGAGCTAAATTTTCTTGTATAAGGAATGCATAATTTCATACCTTAAGGGGGAGCTAAGTTTGAAATACCTAAAAGAACATTATATTTCACAACTTAAGGAAAGTTTCAAATATGAGGAGTTGTGATTTTCAAGATTTTAGGGGGAGCTTAATTGTTTAAAGTTCTAATATCTTGTGATTTTCAAGATTTAAGGGGGAGTATTTATTTTGAATGGTGTTTGAGAGATTTACATGGTATTTAGGGGGAGCTTTGTGGTTAAACCCTAAAATGACAAATTCAAACACATCTTATTTTCCCTCAAGAAATTAAGGATAGTTTCAAAATAAGAGAATTCAAATGAATTAGAAAGGTTGATACAAACTTGGACTTTTGTTAACCATTTTTGGAATTTGTATCAAACTACCATATTTGAGATCCAATATTTTTCAAATCATTTTTCTCAAATAGGGTTAGTCATAAGTAATGTACGTGTGAAATTTCACAAATTTTTGAAACTCGTACAATTACTTATGCATTTATCAATCTCGTTCCTGATAACTGAAAAACAGTTTATCAGTCGACTGATTCAGACTGCAGTCGACTGATGAGTCGACTGATACACCATGAGTCGACTGATACTTCTGATTTCAGCATACTTTGAGTACTTAAGGTATTTTGTCCCTCCGAAACGTTTGTTGGTGCAATACTAAAGGGGGATAAACAACTTTCAGAAGATTTTTACCCTAATTATCCTATGGATTAACTTTTTGATCTTTGACAAAAAGGGGGAGAAGTATGATTGTTTAAGTTAAAGAAAAGAGGGAAAACTATGAAGTGTTAAGAGAGAAACAAATGTATTCATGTCTATTCATGTTTTAAATCATGCTATTCATGCTTATCATGCTTTATGATGCTCTTAATACTCTGATATCATGTGATTCATGCTTTATTTATCAAATACTAATCACATGCTATGCTTTATATGATTTAAAGACCTAACTTAAACAAGGTTTTGCCAAACATCAAAAAGGGGGAGATTGTTGGTGCAATCCTTGCCCCAAGTGCATTGAGTTTTAATGTTTGGCTAAACCATGTTTAACGTTAGGCAATGTTATGATCTAACATGTGTGATGCAAGTTTGCAGGAAAGTCCAAGCGTAGTCTTGGCAAAGGAAAGTCCAAGCGTGGTCTTGGCAAGGAAAAGTCCAAGTGGGTAGTCTTGGCAAAGGAAAGTCCAAGCGTGGTCTTGGCAAGGAAAAGTCCAAGCGTAGTCTTGGCAAGGAAAAGTCCAAGTGGGTAGTCTTGGCAAGGAAAAGTCCAAGTGGGTAGTCTTGGCAAGGAAAAGTCCAAGTGGGTAGTCTTGGCAAAGACTTGACATGACGAAGCTGATGGAAGCATCTCAAGCTAGTGCAAGGATGATGGAGCATCCAAGGAGGCATGAGGCTATGGGAGGTGTTTGAAGGCCGAGGTCTAGGTCAAGAGAAGCTGGAATGGGATTTTTCAGCTTCACCAGTCGACTGGCCCTGCCAG
Organism: Curcuma longa; assembly: GCF_044706935.1. Taxonomy (NCBI): domain Eukaryota; kingdom Viridiplantae; phylum Streptophyta; class Magnoliopsida; order Zingiberales; family Zingiberaceae; genus Curcuma; species Curcuma longa. The sequence goes on from NC_133869.1 coordinate 1,525,601, forward strand.
CAGTCGACTGCTCATAAATCAGACGCACACAGAAAAATCAGTCGAGCCAGAGGAAGACAGGAGTCGACTGGTCAGTCGACTGGTGTTATGTGAGTCGACTGAATCCAGTCGACTGGTCTTGGATCAGTCGACTGATATTTGAACGTTGCAGAGAATTGGCAAGCATTTAATGCGCTTTAATGCGGGATTTGTTGCCGATTGAAGGCATCAGTCGACTGGCCCTGCCAGCAGTCGACTGATGTTGAAGAATTATAAAAGAAGCCTGCTCGAGATCTGATCAAGAACTTCGTCATTCTTTCATCTCTTTGCGCTTCTTCTGAGAACGTGTTGTTCTCTATTCTTGTGATCATTTTACTCTCCTCCAAACATTATTTTCATATCATTCTTGAGGAGATCGAAAGTGTTGTAAAGGTTTCTCCGCCTTCGAGGTTTTCGAGAAGGAGAAGATTCATAGTGCATCGGGTGTGTGCGTGCGTGTGGATCCTTGGATTAGTCACCTCTGCGGAGGTGGATACCAAGTAAATCGAACGGGTTAGCGATCTTGCTTTTCTTCATTATTATTCTTGCTTCCGCTGACATTTGTGCAGGAGAAAAGTCGAAAATCGCTATTCACCCCCCTCTAGCGAACGCATCGATCCCAACAAGCGTCCGTCCACTATCGGTCTCCTTTCCGAACCTTGTTCGGAGGCGGAGAAACCCGTCTTACAGTCCAACAGAAAGATAAGTAAATTCAGTATAGAAAGTAATGCAATGAATAAAAGAATAACCAAACAATTTGCGAGGCCGGTCTGGATGATCCTGAGCGTCGAGCACCCCTCCTGGATCTTCCCCGATGGCAGTTGTCTGGTGCGGTTCGCGTTCGGTAGCAGCACTTGTGAGAATAGAGGTGTAGAATAGATCATCTTTTGGCTGCTGGTCGAAGGCTGCATATATAGGATGCTCGAGTCGACTCAACTGTTCACTGAGTCGACTCCATCCGCTGTCAAATTCCATATCTGCAGCCAGTTGCCAAGTCTGCGCCGCTTTGAGTCGACTCAAGTCCCTCTGGGTCGACTCCAGTCCCACGTGGCAGATTTCTTGACTTCTTTGCTCTGCGGTTGCCTTTTCCCCGTCTGAGTCGACTCAACTATTCATCCGAGTCGACTCCAGTCCTTTTGAGTCGACTCCAGCCAGAATCTGAGTCGACTCTAGAAACCTTTTTTGTAGATCTCTGAAAGGGCTTCGCAACGCATCTGACCGTGCCTCGTTTCGAGTCCCGAGTCAAAAGTTATGACCCGTTGAAGTTGACACTGTATTATAGTTCCTGCAAAACAAGCATTAAAACAACCAAGCCAACCTAGCTTTACCTTGTGGGTCTAACTTCGGATTTCTATCGAAATCCTGGGTTAGTCTAACCCACTCCCCTCGGGAGACGCTTTACCACCAAGTCACCTAGACTTGTGGACTTCATGCTTATCCAAGGTCCCTGGCCCCCAGGACTTTTTACTGCGACTCGGTCCTTCCAGACCAGCCCAGACTTCTGCTGTGACACGATCCTTCCCGACCTGCCCAGACTTCTGCTGCGACTCAGTCCTCTCTGACTAGCCCAGACTTCTTGCTGCGACTCGGTCCTTCCCGACCAGCCCAGACTTCACCTGGTGCACCGACCTTGCTAAGACTTTCCCTTGCCTAGCCTCAACTAGGACTTTTGCCCAGCCTCACTCACTAGGACTTCCCTTGCCTAGTTTAACCAACTAGGACTTCCTCTACCTAGTTTGACCAACTAGAACTTCTCGCTAGTCAACTGACTAGACTTGCTTACTTCCACACACCCAAACATCAGGTCCTGTTTGGGTCAACCCTTGGTCAAACTGACCAGACCTTAAGTGTATTATCAAACATCGAAACCCAAGGCAAGATGTGATGCTTCTTGCACCAACACAAAGGTCCTCACAAATCCGAATGAACCAATTCTCACATTTCTTTGGCTCTATACCCCTTTGCCTTAAAAGCATGTTGGTCATTTTTCCTTTCTAAGTAGGATTCGCAGGTTGAAATATTTTCCACCACTCGTGAACTTAAAGGTCCATCGGCTATTAACCTTTGAATTCTACTTAAGTTAATATGACATAACCTTAGATGCCAAAGATATGTTTGGTTCACTTGCGAAGGTTCTTTTCTCTTATTAAAATTAGAAGATGTGTTATTAATTTCCATTTATTACATCGTGGGAGTTATTTTATTAAGAATATAATTGTCAACCAACGTACCAGAATAGATATTAACCTTGTTTTTCTTGATAACAACTTTGTTACCAAAAGAAACGAAATATCCATCCTTAAATAATTTAGAAACTGAAATTAAATTCTTTCTAAAATATGGTACGTAAAGATAATTCCTCATAATCAAAGTTTTATTTTTCTCAGAAGATAAATAAATATCTCCCACTGCAATAGCTGCCACTTTCGTAGCATTGCCCATGTAAACGGTAATCTTTCCTTCACTTAGTTGTTGGGTTTACTGAAACCCCTGTAAAGAATTGCAGGCATGATTAGTGGCTTTCGTATCTATACACCAGGTAGATAACACCACTAATCATATTTCAACTACTAATGAATAAGATATACCTCTATTGTTCCCCTTTTTAAGAGGTCAATCTACTTTCAAATGTCTGTACTGCTTGGCTACCTACCTGTTTGCCTGATTCTGGTGTCTGAAGAGTTCTTTAAGATTGAGTCATACGGAGTAGGTATAGCCTGTTGCTGATGTTGCAGTACATTTGACATAGAAGTCAAAGTGTAACACCGCACCATCTCATCTGCCTTAACCCAATTCCTATGTCTCTCTATCTCCTCTTCACTAGAATCTATATTGAGCATGTTTAGGATAGACGTTTAAAAAAATACAAACTTGTATTCTTTAGCAGTTAAGACAATGTCCAAGTTCTATTTCCAATCTATATAGTTAGGACCAGTAAATTTTTATTTTCTTAAGTATAACGGTCAGTGGGTTAAAAGCCATTCTGAAAGTCTTGAGAATCACATAAATGAGATTTGGTCAAAACTTTAGAATTTTAAAAATTATATTGATTCCTCAAACAATATAAGTAAAATTCACCAACACCTCAAACACCGGGAATTAAGTAAGCCACGATCATGTGGACGTTTACTAATTCAAGCATTTGTAAGAGGAGGTTTTAGCCATTAATTTTACTTTATGACAAGTAAAATTAATAGTTGGTTTAACTTTAGCCACACAAAATAATAGCAGTGACTCCGATGGGGAGGATACTATTATATGTGTTCTAAGTGTGCACCATTACTTGATACTAAGTTCATCATTTAGGGTTGTATGCCACGATCGTGTGGACGTATACACTACTAAATAATTTCCTATAACCATCCTTTAAGGAAGTTTGTGTTGGTGCAATCTTTGCCCCAAGTGCATTGAGTTTCAATGTTTGGCTAAACCATGTTTAAAGTTAGGCAATACTTGTGATCTAACATGTGTGATGCAAGTTTGCAGGAAAGTCCAAGCATAGTCTTGGCAAAGGAAAGTCCAAGCGTGGTCTTGGCAAGGAAAAGTCCAAGTGGGAAGTCTTGGCAAGGAAAAGTCCAAGTGGGTAGTCTTGGCAAGGAAAAGTCCAAGTGGGTAGTCTTGGCAAAGAAAAGTCCAAGTGGGAAGTCTTGGCAAGGAAAAGTCCAAGTGGGTAGTCTTGGCAAGGAAAAGTCCAAGTGGGTAGTCTTGGCAAGGACTTGACATGACGAAGCTGATGGAAGCATCTCAGGCTAGTGCAAGGATGATGGAGCATCCAGGGAAGGCATGAGGCTATGGGAGGTGTTTGAAGGCCGAGGTCTAGGTCAAGAGAAGCTGAAATGGGATTTTTCAGCTTCACCAGTCGACTGGCCCTGCCAGCAGTCGACTGCTCATAAATCAGACGCACACAGAAAAATCAGTCGAGCCAGAGGAAGACAGGAGTCGACTGGGCAGTCGACTGGTGTATGGTGAGTCGACTGATTCCAGTCGACTGGTCTTGGATCAGTCGACTGATATTTGAACGTTGCAGAAAATTGGCAAGCATTTAATGCGCTTTAATGCGAGATTTTGTTGCCGATTGAAGGCATCAGTCGACTGGCCCTGCCAGCAGTCGACTGATGTTGAAGAATTATAAAAGAAGCCTGCACGAGATTAACTCAAGAATTCTGCTATTCTTTCATTACTTTGCGCTTCTTTTGAGAACGTGTTGTTCTCTATTCTTGTGCTTTTTTCCTCTCCTCTTAAACATTATTTCATATCATTCTTGAGGAGATCGAAAGAGTTGTAAAGGTTTCTCCGCCTTCGAGGTTTTCGAGAAGGAGAAGATTCATAGTGCATCGGGTGTGTGCGTGCGTGTGGATCCTTGGATTAGTCACCTCTGCGGAGGTGGATACCAAGTAAACAAACCGGGTTAGCGTTGATCTATTATTTTCTCTTTCATATTTTGCTTCCGCTAACACTCTTGCAGAGAAACAATCAAGAAGAATCGAAAAATGCTATTCACCCCCCCTCTAGCGAACCAACCGATCCTAACAAGTGGTATCAGAGCCGGTTACGTTTCGGAGGATCTAACAATCAACCGGAGCAACTCATGGCATTCCAAGAGGGTTACAGCACCGCACGACCACCATACTTCGATGGAAATGACTTCGCCTACTGGAAAGGTAGAATGGAGTATTATTTAATGAATGACATTGAAAATTGGTTTAGCATTGTAGATGGGTTCGAGATACCCAAAGACATTGAGGGAAAAGCTATCCCTACAAAAGACTGGACGAAAGATGTGTGCAAGAAGGCACAGGCCAATGCTAAAGCCACAACGACGTTGCAATGTGGATTATCAAAAGAGCAACTGAGCAAGGTCGGACCATTTAATTCGGCCAAAGAACTGTGGGAGAAACTCATCGAACTAAACGAGGGATCAACTGAATCAAGACGAGCCAAGAAGGATCTTTTGGTGAGTCAACTACAATCCTTCGCGATGAGATCCAATGAGACAGTAAGTCAGATGCATGGAAGATTCAAAGAAATAGTAAATGACCTCCATGTCATCGGAGAAAAGATCGAGAACCGCGATCTTGTAAGGTACGTATTGCAAGCCTTCCCGAGAACTACTTTATGGGCATCAATGGTAGATGCGTATAAAGTGTCAAAGGATTTATCTGTTGTCAAATTGGATGAATTATTTTGTGAACTACAACTGCATGAACAAGCTAATATGGGCACGCAAGAGAAAGGTATAGCTTTGATTGCAGATAAGGAGAAAAAGAAGAAGAAGAAAGATAAGGAGGAGTCATCTGAGTCTGAACAAGGTTCTTCAGACAGTGATGAAGAATTAACATACACAGCCCGACGATTCCACTATGAAAGATCTCCTTCTCGAAGAACCCTTCGAAGGCGGAGAAACCCTCACAAGCTTGATCTCTTCCTTACAATAATAGATCTTAAAGTTTAGAGGAAGAGTACACAAGATCACAGAATTGATGTTCACAGAAGAATGAAAGAATGAGAGTTGTTGTTGTTCTTCGCGTCGAACACCACTTTTGTGACTTTCGAAGCATCAGTCGACTGCTGGCAGGGCCAGTCGACTGATGGCATTAAATGCCATTAAATGCATTAATTAAATCAGATCTGCGCAGCTGGCATCGAAATGGTCGGCTATCAGTCGACTGATCAGACCATCAGTCGACTGATCCCAGTCGACTCCCAGTCGACCAATGTCTTCCTCTGTGTGTGTCTGTGTGCGTCTGATTCAACCCCAGTCGACTGCTGGCAGGGCCAGTCGACTGATATAGCTGAAAACTTCCCCTTTCAGCTATTTCTTCAATCTTTAGCCTTGACGCAAACCTTCAACACCGCCTTCCACAAGCCTCGTGACCATCCTTGCACTAGCTTGAGATGCTTCCCTCAGTTTCGTCGTGCTAAATCATCCTTGCCAAGACCACGCTTGGACTTTTCCTTGCCAAGACTACCCACTTGGACTTTTCCTTGCCAAGACTACCCACTTGGACTTTTCCTTGCCAAGACTACCCACTTGGCTTGCCAAGACTACCCCTTGGACTTTTCCTTTGCCAAGACTACCCACTTGGACTTTTCCTTGCCAAGACCACGCTTGGACTTTCCTTTGCCAAGACTACCCACTTGGACTTTCCTTGCCAAGACCACGCTTGGACTTTCCTGCAAACTTGCATCACACATGTTAGATCATAACACATTGCCTAACTTAAACTCATTTTAGCCAAACATTAAAATCCAATCACTTGGGGCACGATTGCACCAACAATCTCCCCCTTTTTGATGTTTGGCAAAAATCGTTTAAGTTGGGTCTTTAAATCAACATATATAGCATGAATTCAATTAGCCAATAGCAAATAACATTGCAACAATGAATTCATCATAAAACATGATCAATATAATATGTATCAACATTTCAATCAATAATCATGCTCAAAACATATCCAATCTCCCCTTTAACTTTCTCAAAGTTATTCAAATTATCTCCATTATAATCAAATAACTTAAACCATATCCATTCTCCCCCTTTTTTGTCAAGCATCAAAAGGAAATTCATGATTGAACACAAAAAGGTCAAGGATTGCACCAACAATAGTTTAGGAGGGAAGAAGTACCTTAAGTTCTCAAAGTATGCTGAAATCAGGGATATCAGTCGACTCAAGGTGTATCAGTCGACTCATCAGTCGACTGCAATCTGAATCAGTCGACTGATAAACTGTATTTCAGTTATCAGGGACGAGATTGAAAAATGCATAAGTAATTGTACGAGTTTCAAAAATTCGTGAAATTACACACGTACATTACTTATGACTAACCCTATTTGAGAAAAATAATTTGAAAAATTTTGGATCTCAAATATGGTAGTTTGATACAAATTCCAAAAATGGTTAACAAAAGTCCAAGTTTGTATCAACCTTTCTAATTTATTTGAATTCTCTGATTTTGAGACTATCCTTAATTTCTTGAGGGAAAATAAAATGTGTTTGAATTTGTTGATTTAGGATTTAACCACAAGGCTCCCCCTAAACACCATATGATCCTCTCAAACACCATTTAAAATAAATGCTCCCCCTAAATGATTCAAAATCACAATTCTTTGAAGTTTAAACAATTAAGCTCCCCCTTAATGTTTTGAAATCACAACTCCTTAGATTTTAATCAATCAAACTTTCCCTTTAAGTTGTGAAATTCAATTTCTTCTAGGAATTTCAAACTTAGCTCCCCCTTAAGGTATGAAATTATGCATCTTTATAAATCCAAGATCAAATTTAGCTCCCCCTTAAGGTTTGAAAACATGCATTTCATTTATAAGCACATAGCTAAATTCCACAAATGAAATATCATCAAATTATTAACACAATTAATTCATGAAAGCATCAAAGCAAGTTATAAGTTCAAATAACCATCCAAGATATATATATTACAAATAAATCATAAGTGTTAAATAAACATCCAAGTTCATATAATACAACAACAAAAGTCATAAGTTTCAAGCAAAAACATCCAAATATCACAACATAACAACCAAATCATCCAAACAATAACAACCATAAATTCATATTTCACCACATGTCATCATCACTTGACGATGTAGACGTCTCAGGGGTATGAAAGATTTTGTGTAGCAAATTTATCTTTTCAGAACTTCTTGTTGTTGCTCATATAACTCGTTCTGCTTCTTTGCTATATTTTTAATTTCCTTGTGTAGTGCACGAATCTCCGTTAGAGCTGTCTTTCCTCGATCATTCACATCAACGATTGTATCCTCCAATCGATCAAGTCGCTCTTCATTGCCTATGTTCTTGTGTTCAAATTCATTATTCTCAAAGTCAGACTCAGAGTAATTGTTTGTTTGGTTATCCGTCTTCATCCATCGCAAACCACCATCTGTGTAGATGATTCTAGCAAGCTTGAAGTGACGCGGACCTAATTGATCATAATCCTTTGAGAGACATTTGATGGTCCCAACTGTAGTGTCAATTCCCTGGGATGCTAAGAATGATGTGATGATATGACAGAATGGCATGTAGATCTTGCCATTGATAGGTTCAGAATGATAAAGAATTGAATGATATATGTTGGTAGCAATGTCAATGTCAAGAGAGGCCTCTAAAGCAAACATCATTATCATATGGGAAATGCTCATCATTGATCTACCTCTAGACATGATAGGAAGGATGCAGTCAATGACTATGCGATACCAAACATATTGATCGACAGACAGTTTTGTAACATCGAATCTGGTTCTAGACTCTTTTCGAGGACAATTAAAGTAGTATTCATGAATGTTGTCAATAGTTTCATGAGCAAAACTCCCTGTAATTTCAGTGACCTCAGGGAAACACACAAAGGGATTTGAAGATGGACAAAGACCAAGAAAGGTTCTGATCAATTCAGGTGTGAATTCAATATGCCTACCGGCAACAGTGGATAGAGTTGATGTTCACAGAAGAATAAAAGAATAAGAATTGTTGTTGATCTTCGCGTCGAACACCACTTTTGTGATTTTTCGAAGCATCAGTCGACTGCTGGCAAGGCCAGTCGACTGATGGCATTAAATGCCATTAAATGACATTAATTAAATCAGATCTGCGCAGCTGGCATCGAAACGGTCAGCTATCAGTCGACTGATCAGAGCATCAGTCGACTGATCCCAGTCGACTCACAGTCGACCAATTTCTCTGTGTGTGTCTCTGATCAACCCCAGTCGACTGCTGGCAGGGCCAGTCGACTGATCTAGCTGAAAACTTCCCCTTTCAGCTATTTCTTCAATCTTTAGCCTTGACGCAAACCTTCAAATGCCTTCCACAAGTCTCGTGACCATCCTTGCACTAGCTTGAGACGCTTCCCTCAGTTTCGTCGTGCTAAATCATCCTTGCCAAGACCACGCTTGGACTTTTCCTTGCCAAGACCACGCTTGGACTTTCCTTTGCCAAGACTACCCACTTGGACTTTTCCTTGCGAAGACCACGCTTGGACTTTCCTTTGCCAAGACTACCCACTTGGACTTTTCCTTGCCAAGACCACGCTTGGACTTTCCTTTGCCAAGACTACCCACTTGGACTTTTCCTTGCCAAGACCACGCTTGGACTTTCCTTTGCCAAGACTACGCTTGGACTTTCCTGCAAACTTGCATCACACATGTTAGATCACAAGTATTGCCTAACTTTAAACATGGTTTAGCCAAACATTGAAACTCAATGCACTTGGGGCAAGGATTGCACCAACAAACAACGAACGATTGAGGCTTATGCTCGTGCTTGCTTGAGTTGGCTGTGTGTTCTCTGTTCATTGTCTTCCGGGAAGCCTTCTGTTGTTTTCCTTAGTTGAGGCTGTGCTGTAAGTTTACTGTTTGATTGCCTCAACTTCCTTCTATAATCTCTGTGCTTAATCTACATCTTTGAGATTGGTTGTAGAGAGATCTCTCCATCGAGAAGGAGACATATTCTAGCCGGTTTCATCCGGGGTGTGATCTACCGAAGATCAAGGGATCGTCCACCTCACGGACACGCCGAGGAGTAGGGGCAAGTTATCCCTGAACCTCGTATATAATTGTGTTAGCATTGTTTCTGTTTTTATTCGTTATTTGCTTCTATTTTCCGCTGCGTACTAACAATTTGTGCTGAGAAATTCGATTTCGAAAGGAGGCTATTCACTCCCCCCCTCTCTAGCCATCTCCCGATCTTCAACAAGAACATGGTGTGTGGTGCCACACAGAAGATCATGTTATCGATTTCTTATAAATTATAAAAAGTAGCTCACAACCAAGATGGATGGGGACAAACCATTGGAACGGTTGTAGTGTAATTTGGTACTAGTCTGTCTTGACTATAAAATTACACTAGTACACTTTGTGTGTATTAAGCAGGACCGATTGAGATCGTTCGACTTATACTGACTATATAATCGAACTAGACCTCTGTTATCATGGAAGTGCATACTCTTAATCCGGATATAATAACAAGCACATGTACTTAGCATTTATTTCTTTAATTCATCAAAGGGTGAGATTTATCTCATTAAATCAATAGGCCCGATGAGTTGGGAAATAATGCTATGTATATGGTGTGTTGTTGATTATAGAAGGAAACTGTGTCCTATTAAATAGGTTGATGATGTCCCCTTGAGGAGCTCATAAAGATTATCATGTAAACCCTGCAGGTGGATTTAGTTCCGCATGATAATAAGGTTGAGTGGTACTACTCTCGGACTCAGAAGTTAATTAATTGAGTTGTCAGTAATTCGATTAATTAACGGACATACGATATCTTAAACACAGGGAGACTAATGCACTCATGGTAAGAAGGAGCCCATATTGTAATATGGGATTGGTGCGGTAGTTCGATAATAACTCTTTAGTGGTATGAGTTATTATTGATGGACTAAGGTTGTGTGTTCGGGGCGAACACGGGAAGCCTTAGCTCATCGGAAGGCCAAAACCAATTCCTCCTCGTGGTCCCTGTTGTAGCCTCTAAATGAAGCCATAATATCCACCCACTTGGTTTAATTAGAACTTGGTTCAACTAGAACATGGTTCGATTTTATTCTTTTGCTAGGGCCCACTACAACTTAAGAATAAAAGATTTGGTTCGGTTTTATTCTTAAAGGTCGGCTGCAAGAATAAGAACTTGGTTCGATTTTTTCTTCCGCAAACAAGGAAAGGAAATTTTATTAAGAATCTGACAAAATCTTATCAAGAGATTTTAATTTTAAATCTGGAATCTGGATAAGATAAGTTTGTCAGATTATTTCTAACAAATATTCTTAAAGATTTTATTAGATTTGTTCTATCAAAATCTATTAAAGGAAACTGTTGGAAAATTATTAAAATTTCTGAGATGGCTTGGCTATAAAAGAGGGGGAATACAAGAGGTAAAAAGTTAGACATCACAATTTAGCCTCTCCTCCTTCTTTTTATAGGGTCGGCCACCACTCCCTTTCTTCTTCCCTTCTTGCTAGGGCCAGCCACCACCACTTCTTCCTCCTTGCAAGGGCTGGCCACCACCACTACTGCTTCCTCCTTAAGCTAGGGCCGGCGCCACCTTGTCCTCCCCTTGAGCAATGGCCGGCGGCTAAGAAGAAGAGAAGAAGAAAAGAAGGAAAGGGAAGAAGAGAAGGAAGAAAAGAGAAAGGAAGAAAGGCTAGGGTGGATTTATTCTTGCAAGATCGTCGCCCACACGACGTCCAAGAAGGCTAGAGGAATACAATAGAAGATCAAGAGGTTACCATCTTCTACACAAATTCATCCTTCATAAAGGCCAAAGGTACAACTAAATTAGTTTTACTTCCGCTGCACTAATTAGTTTTATCTTTGCATGGAACTAGAAAACAAACACAAGAAGCCAGCGATCCGTGGGGCGCTTGGTAAGTTTTGTCCTTGTACGAAAAATTTTTGTACAAGGGAAATCGACGAAACGGTTTCCGAGCGACTCCCTTCGGCAGTCAAGACTATGTCTAAGTTAAGTTTCCAATCCTATATAGTTAGGACCAGTAAGTTAATTTTCCTTAAGTATGACTGACAGTGGGTTGAAAGCTATTCTAAAAACTTGAGAATCACAAAGTCAAAACTTTAGAATTTAGAATTATATTGATTTCCTCAAACAATATATTTTAAATTCACCAACACCTCAAACACCGAGGATTTCGTATGCCACGATAGTGTGGACGTATACGAATTTGAGCATTTATAAGAGGAGAGTTTTTACCCATTAATTTTATTATCTTGTCAACCTAACTTTATGAAAAATAAAATTAATAGTTAGTTTGACTTCGGTCACACAAATAATAGCAGTGACTCCGATGGGGAGGATACTATTAAGTGTGCCTAAGTGTTCACCATTACTTGATACTAAGTCCATTATTTAGGATTTGTATGCCACGATCGTGTGGACGTATACATTCCTAAATAATTTCCTATAACCATCCATAAAGGAAGTTTGTTCTAGTGATCTGCAATCAAACTCATCCGATGGGGAGGAAGGCACTATAGCCAACGCGCAAGTTTAACGCATCACTTACAAACCAGTAATGGAGACCACGGGAATAAATAATTCCCTCTGCCACTTAGTTATTTAATGCGAGGAATTTTAATTACATTTACATATTTAATATTTCAAAAATTAGTTTCCAGTCTGTGGCGAGGCAATGGCCTTCTTCCCCAAAAGGCGCAAAGGCTTTATGGGTTATTGGAGCAACAACCACTTCTAAGACAAAACTAATTTAGGAATTGATTAAATTATGCATATATAATTTTATACCAAGCATGTCCTAATACTATCTTAGCATGCTTTAATTATGTGTGCATATATAACAATCCAAAAATTAGTTTCCAGGCCGTGGCGAGGCAAAGGCCTTCTTCCCCAAAAGGCACAAGGCCTAATAAGTTATTGGAGCAACAACCACTTTCTAAGACAAAACTAATTTAGGAATCCATTATATTATGCAAACACAATTACATACCAAGCATATCCATTATATTATGCTAATGACGTTAAAGAAATAAGACATATAAATAAATGGCAAAAAGAAAGCAATAAATTTGGAAAAAAATATTTTTCAACTATTATGACCTCTTCTATATCCGCCGTTTTTCTTTATGCCTTTGATAACCGTTTTTGTCGCACTACGGTTTCAATTAATTATCAAGTTCAACAATAATGTAGTATAGAGTTAACCCAAATCGTCTCTCAAGGATCCACTACAATGCTTGCAATCTTCAAATCAAATGAAATTTTATATGCTGTGAGAAAAATAAAAATAAGGAAAAAACTAACTAATGCATGTTTTGGGGGGTTTAGATGCTAGGAACAATAAAAACTCAATCACCAACTTACTTCTAACAATCCTAACTATCCAAAATTGAAATTGCAATCAATTACACTCCAAACATGGCCAAGAAACATGAACAGACAGAATTAAATAAAAATGAACAGCATGAGCAAAATAGGACAGATTTGACATAAAACATAACAAAAGTTCTACTAGGCAATTTAACAAACTACTTGCATTCAAAAAGAGAATTCAACAAACTATAACAAGGGAAATTAGAGTGACAAAATGACAAAGTAATAAGGTAACAAAGTAACAATTGCAAGGGAGCTAAATTGACACAAACAAGAGAACAATCAAATAAAAGAAAGCTGTAAATTGCTGGAAATTGTTGTGATGTTGCTGTCCACTCGCGCAGGATGAAATAGGGGGCTGCTAGGCTCCTTCCGACCGGCTGGAGCTTCAGCAGGGGCTGTTGCGTTGTTGCTGGAAATGGCTGAGGCGTTGTGGTGCTATTGCTGGCGTGAGAGGAGCTGCTGCTGGTTGCAGGAAGCTGTGACGTTGAAAGATGAGGCTGCTGTTGGCGTGAGCGTGAGTGGAAGGCTGTGAGATGGTGGCTGTTGGTGAGTGGAGCATTGGTGTTGTGGGCTGATTGGTGGAGTTGCTTGTGAGGAGTGGGATTGTGAGTGGAGTGTGAGGTGGCTGGTTGATGGAGTTGGCGTGAATGGAAGGAGCTGTGGCGTGAAGAGTGTGAGTGGAGTGTGAGGTGCGGTGAGTGGAGGGAGATGTGGCTGTGCGTGAGTGAAGGGAGATGGGAGTGAGGTGAGTGGCTGGTTTCCTGCGTGAGTGGAGTGTGTGAGGTGGTGGTGGTGAGTGGCGTGAGGATGGTGCAGCGTGAGGGTGGCTGGTGGAGACGGAGCGTTGGGTGTGTGGATGGTGGCTGCGTGAGGTGAAGGTGAGGGTTAGGGATGGGTTAGGGTTCCTTTGCTTCCTCTTCTTTCTTCCCTTTTGTACTCTTTTTCTCCACCTTCCATTCCATTGGATGTAGGGTTCAGATTCACCGTTGAAATTAAATCCTCATCCCTTAATGTGCCACTTAGACCCTACAAATTAAATTGGATGAAATATTAGTTTAAAAATGTTGAAAAATTATAATATAGTCAAAAGTCATCCAATTAACAATTATATGTCATCTAAGGCCTAAATGTACATTTAAAACCTTAAAATTTTTTATTAATGATGTCTATTTGATCATCAATTGTGTTAATCATCAACATACGACATCTTAAACATAGGGAGGTTAATGTACTCATGCTAAGAAGGAGCCCATAATGTAATATGGGATTGGTGCGGTAGTGCAATAATAACTCTTTAGTGGTATGAGTTATTATTGATGAACTTAGGGTGTGTGTTCGGGGCGAACACGGGAAGCCTAAGCTCATCAGGAGACCAAAACCAATTCCTCCTCGTGGTCCCTCTTGTAGCCTCTAGATAATGCCTAATATCCTTAAAGGAGAATTCTCGGAGACATCCAGGAGAATTCTCGGAGACTTTTCGGAGACCTTTCGGAGACCTTTCGAAGACCTCTCCTCCGGAGACCTCCAGAAGAATACCGAAAGAATTCTTTTTAAAGAATTTTATTTCTTCCGTAGATAAAATTTATTATGAATTTTTCATATAAATTTTATTAAGAAATTTTGTCAGAAAAATAATATTTCTTAATTAAGAAATTTTATTAAGAAATTAATAAAATTTTATTAAGAGATTTTATACAGACAAAATTTAAAGAAAGAAAATTATTTAGAAATTAATAAAATCTTATCAAGGGATTTATTCCATATAAATCTAGATAAGATAAGTTTATTGGATAATTTCTAATTAATTTTTCTTAGAGAGAAAATTTAGGAAGAAACTAATAAAATTCTATCTAGAGATTTATTCTTTATAAATCTAGATAGGATAAGTTATTAGATTGTTTCTAATAAAACTTTCTTTTAGATTTGTTCTATGGATAAGAAATTTTATTAGAATCTTTCTAAATTTTCCGTTGAGGCTTGGCTATATAAAAGGAGAGTTTTGCTAGAGGCAAAGAGGACACAACCCTATTATTTTCCTCTAGCTAGGGCCGGCGGCAACCTATTCCTTTGCTAGGGCCGGCCACCTCCTTCCTCTCCTCCTCCTCTCCTCTACTTCCTAGGGCCGGCGCCCACCTCCCCTCTCCATCCTTCCCTTGAGCTAGGGCCGGCGCACAAGGAGACTCCCCTTGCTAGGGCCGGCGGCCAAAGAAGGAGAAGAAGCAATAGAAGAAGAAGGAAAAGAGAAGAAGAAGAAGAAGCCTCGGATTCGGAAGAAAACAAGGAAGAGCTCTCCGGTGGATAGCATCTTGGAAGATCGTCGCCCACACGACGTCCAAGAAGGCCAGGGGAATACAAGAGAAGACCAAGGGGTTTTTATCCAAAAACCTTCATCAATAATACAAAGGTGCAAGGTACAACTAGATTTTATTCCGCTGCAATTTAGTTGTAAATCGTATTCTTTGTATGGAACCTGAAAAACTAACACAAGTGGCCAACGATCCGCGGGGCCGCTTGGAAAGTTTCGTTGCTTGTACAAAAAATTTTGTACAAGGGAAATCAACGGAACGGTTTCCGAGCGACTCCACCGTGTTGAACAACACGGGCGTGTGTTGACACTGAGAAGCCAGTATTTGAAAATTTGGAGGAAGGCAACAGAAACGCAGATCCCGAACAGACGATACGGACTTATAAGCCTCCAATACCTTTCCCACAGAGACTAGTCAAGGCAAGGTTGGATGAACAGTTCGGCAAATTTCTCGAGGTAATCAAAAAGCTTTACATCAATATACCTTTCACGGAAGCATTGCAGCAAATGCCAACGTATTCCAAGTTTCTCAAGGATATATTGTCCAACAAAAGGAAAATAGAAGAACCAGTGACAGTAGCATTGTCAGAGGAGTGCAGCGATTTGATTAAGAATCGGGTACCTCCTAAACTCAATGACCCAGGTAGTTTTTCTATTCCATGCACCATCGGTGGTTCAAATTTTGAAAAAGCTTTCTGTGACCTGGGCGCAAGTGTAAATCTTATTCCTCTTTCTGTATGCAAAAAGTTAGATCTGGGAAAAATTAAGCTAACAACTATGGCTTTGCAGTTAGCTGATCGTTCTATCAGGTACCCATTAGGCGTCCTAGAAGATGTGCCAGTAAAGGTGGGAAATTTTGTTATCCCGGCAGATTTCGTTGTTCTTGAAATGGATGAAGACTCCTGTATACCACTCATTCTTGGGAGGCCCTTCTTAGCTACTGCAGGGGCACTGATAGACGTTAAAAATCACAGACTTTCTCTTGCTTTTGGGGACGAAAAAATTGAATTTGATCTGTCTAAGGCCATAAAAAATCCTTCTGACTTTGATATTTGCTGCAGGATTGATGGCTTCGAACCAATTGAGCTAGAGGAAGCACATAAGCACTGGGGTATTGATGAAATTGAGATGCATGATACCGAAGAAGAACCCGACCAGCAGCGTATGGACTCAGACGGTAGGCTGACCTCTGAAGGTGTCTCACAACTGAGCATTCAGTGGTTGAAAGAGCGGGACGACATACCCCAAGTAGAACTTAAGCCCCTCCCTTCAACTCTCAGGTATGAATTTCTAGGTGAGAATTCTACCTATCCTGTGATTATCAATGCGAACCTTGATGATGAAGAAACTGAAAAATTGCTCAAGGTCCTTAAATCGCATAAAAGGGTCATCGGTTATAGGATCAATGATATAAAGGGGATTAGTCCAGCTGTGTGTAGGCACAGAATCTTACTTGAACAGAACTATAAACCTTCGATTGAGCATCAGAGGCGGCTTAATCCCCACATGAAAGAGGTTGTAAAAAAGGAGGTTTTGAAGTTGCTGGATGCAGGAATCATCTACCCCATATCTGATAGTGAGTGGGTAAGTCCAGTCCACGTAGTGCCAAAAAAGGGAGGAGTGACCGTGATTAAAAACTCTTTTAATGTACTTATACCCGCTAAAACGGTCACGGGGTGGAGAATGTGCATAGATTACAGAAAACTGAACAAGGAGACTAGAAAGGATCATTTTCCAATTCCTTTCATCGACCAAATGTTAGACCGGTTAGCCGAGCACTCGCATTTCTGCTACCTGGACGGATATTCAGGGTTTTATCAGATTCCTGTCCACCCTAATGACCAAGAGAAAACAACATTTACTTGCCCTTATGGTACTTTCGCTTTTAGGAGAATGCCCTTCGGACTGTGTAATGCACCGGCCACTTTTCAGCGATGTATGACTGCAATTTTCTCTGACATGATTGAAAACATAATGGAAGTCTTCATGGATGATTTTTCTGTATATGACACTAATTTTGACACTTGTTTAGCTAATTTGGTCAAAGTGTTACAGAGATGTGAAGAAACAAGTTTGATGCTTAATTGGGAAAAGTGCCACTTCATGGTAAGGGAAGGTATAGTGCTTGGCCATTTAATTTCACAGCGTGGTATTGAGGTGGACCCAGCGAAGGTCGAAGTTATCAAGACGTTGCCTCCTCCGATGAACGTCAAGGGAGTGCGTAGTTTCTTGGGGCATGCAGGCTTCTACCGTCGGTTCATCAAGGACTTTTCAAAAATCTCAAAACCCCTTACTAACCTGCTTGCTAAAGATACTGAATTCTGTTTTGATGAGTCTTGTATGGATGCATTTTGCAGCTTGAAGGAGGCATTGACAACGGCCCCGATCATACAAGCCCCGGACTGGAATCTACCATTCGAAGTTATGTGCGATGCTAGTGATTCCGCCGTGGGAGCTGTTCTGGGACAAAGAAAAGACCGCAAGGTATATGCAATCTATTATGCCAGCAAAACATTAGATGAAGCCCAAATGAACTATGCTACCACAGAGAAGGAGCTTTTAGCCATAGTTTTTGCATTCGACAAGTTCCGATCCTATCTCATTGGGTCCAAGGTCACAGTCTACACTGATCATGCTGCTATCAGATATTTGCTAAGCAAAAAGGAGTCCAAACCGTGACTTATTCGATGGGTACTCCTATTACAAGAGTTTGACATGGAAATCAAGGATAAACGAGGTACTGAAAATGTTGTAGCTGATCACCTGTCAAGGCTCCATTCAGGCATGTCTACAAAGAGCAAGAACGAGTTGGACATAAACGAGTTCTTCCCAGATGAGCATCTGCTAGCAGTCAAACAAATTGATACACCATGGTATGCCGACTTTGCTAATTACTTAGCCTGTGGTATAATGCCCCCTCACCTAAGTTATCACCAGAAAAAGAAGTTCTTCGCTGACTTGAAGTTTTACGTATGGGATGAACCTTTCCTCTTCAGAAAAGGCGCAGATTTGGTTTATCGACGTTGTGTAACAGAGGAAGAAGCTGGGGATATACTTAGGCATTGTCATTCTTCAGCATACGGAGGGCATCCTAGCACAGACAAGACAGTTGCTAAGGTTCTGCAAGCAGGATTTTATTGGCCCCATATCTTCAGAGATGCACGGAATTATGTGATGACATGTGATCGCTGCCAAAGAACAGGCAATATATCAAGAAGGAATGAGATGCCTCAGAATGTAATCTTAGAGGTTGAGCTCTTCGACGTTTGGGGGATCGACTTTATGGGACCTTTTCCGCCGTCTTATAACAATTCATACATATTGGTAGCGGTGGATTATGTTTCTAAATGGGTTGAAGCTATCCCCTCACCCACCAGCGATGCAAAGACAGTCATCAAACTTTTTAAGCATATTATATTTCCCAGATTTGGTATACCGAGAGCGGTGATAAGTGACGGGGGTTCACATTTTATCGAGAGGCAGTTTGAAACTCTTCTTCGAAAGTATGGAGTGACCCACAAAGTAGCTTCACCATATCACCCTCAGACGAACGGGCAAGCTGAGATTTCAAACAGAGAAATTAAGGTCATCTTAGAAAAAACAGTGTCGAGATCAAGGAAGGACTGGTCTTTGAAGCTTGATGATGCTCTGTGGGCTTACCGAACTGCATATAAGACTCCCATTGGTATGACCCCGTTTCGATTAGTCTACGGCAAACCATGTCATCTTCCAGTTGAGTTGGAGCACAAAGCATTTTGGGCTATTCAGTTACTGAATTTTGATTTGAAGAAGGCAGGGGAGAAAAGAAAACTCCAACTGAATGAGCTTGATGAACTACGACTCGATGCTTATGAACATACTGGTTGTAGTGTAATTTGTCCCTTATAAATTCTGGTTGTAGTGTAATTCTTGTCTTGGTTTTTTGACCATAGAATTACACTAGTACACTTAGTGTGTATTGAACAAGACCACCTGAGGATTGTTCGAGTTATACTGAGTAGATAATCGAACTAAACCTCTGTTACTATCGATGTACATGCTCTTAATCCCAATATAATAACAAACACAAGTACTTAGTATATACTTCTTTGATTCATCAACGGGTGAGATTTAGAGCGATAGATCAAAAGGCCCGATGAGTTGGGAATTAGTATTATGTACATGGTGTGTTGTTGATTATAGAAGGAAACTGTGTCCTATAATCTAGGTTGATGATGTCCCCTTGAGGAGCTCATAAAGGATTATCATGTAAACCCTGCAGGTGGACTTAGTTCCGCATGATAACAAAAGTTGAGTGGTACTACTCTTGGATTAGAAGTTGATTATATTCGAGTTGTCAATAACTCATTTAATTGACAAACATACGATATCTTAAACACAGGGAGATTAATGTACTTATAATAAGAAGGAGCCCATATTATAATATGGGATTGGTGCGATAGTGCAATAGTGCAATAATAACTCTTTAGTGGAATGCGTTATTATTGATGGACTTAAGCTGTGTATTCAGGAGGAACATGGGAAGCTTAAGCACATCGGGAGGCCAAAACCAATTCCTCCTCGAGGTCCCTACTGTAGCCTTTGGAAATCCTCAAACCCACCTCAGGAAGAATTCATGGAGACCTTCGGAAGGATTCTTGAAGACCTCTCGGAGACCTTCGGAAGAATTCTTGAAGACCTCATAAGACCTTGGAAGACCTCCGGATGAATTCTGAAAAAAAAATTTGTGAGAAATTTCGAATAGGAAATTCTATTTATAAAGGGAAATTTTTGGAATTTTATTTAGAATTTTTCTGGGAAAAATTTGGATAAGAAAGAAATTTTTTATAAGAATTTCCGCTGAGAAATTTCGTCTCTTCTCGTATAAAATTTTATTATAAAATTTTGTGAATTAATTTTGTTAAATTAACAAAATATTAATTATGTAATCTCGCTAAATATTAGCGAGACATAATTCAAAGATTTTGTTAAAGATAAGAACAAAATTAATAGAATGGAAATTTATTAAAAAGATAACTAATCTTATCCATTGGATTTTATTAGATTTCTTTCTAATAAAATCTTATAAAAATATTTATTCTAAATAAATCTAGATAAGATATGATTGTTAGATTCTTTCTAAAAAAAATCTTATAAGAGATTTATTTCTAAAATAAATCTAGATAAGATAAGTTTATTAGATTGTTTCTAATAATTTTTTCTTAAAGATTCTATTAGAATTTTTCTAACTGAATATGGATAAGAAAATTTATTAGAATCTTTCTTAAATTTCCATGATGGCTTGGCTATATAAAAGGGGGTTTAGAGGAGGCAAAAAATTGAACACAATTCCATGGTGTTGGTTCTCATTGGGCGGCGGCAAAAGGAAACTCCTCATCCTTTTTTCCCCACCGCCCACCCTCCTATTCTCCTCTCTTTAGGGCCGGTGCCCTCTTAGGCTTCCATCTTCTCTTCTAATTCCATTAGGGCCGGCGCTCCTTTGGTGACTTCCTCCCCTTAGGGCCGGCGGCCAAGAACAAGAAGGAAGGAGAAGAAGGAAAGGAAGGCTTGGTTGCTTGATTACTTGCCATCGGAGAAGAGTTTTGGTGGAGAAATCTCGAAGGATCATTGTCCACACAATGTTCGAGAAGAGGAGAGGACATACAGCAGAAGATCAAGGGGTCATCTTCTCCTTCTAGACATCCCGAAGAAAAGGTACAAAGTTTATTGTTTCCGCTTTAAATAAACTGTCCCTTTTATCTTGGATCCTGTAAACCAAACATAAGAGCCCAATGATCTAAATGCGTTGATCAAACCTTGGTTTGATTAACTATGAGGGCAACTTAAATCCGTTTCCGAGAAAATTTTTGTTCTGCAAGAATTCACCGGAACGGGTTTCCTAGTGTTTCCCATCAACACTTACCTGCCCTAGGCTTAGTTCATTCCTTCCATTGTACAAGGTCTCAAAGGATTACCTCAAAATCAAAAGAAATAAATTATTTATTTCCCTAGTAACCTTATTAGTCTCAAAGGGGTAATTGAAATGTTTCCACTCTCGAAACTATTTTTTCATCCCTTTTTTTCTTTTTATTTGTTTACATTTCCAAAGTATTGGAAGTAAAGTAAAGAAACTTTTATTTTTTATTTTTTTTAGGATTTAAGATTTTTCTAAAAGTGCTTACATGACTTGAGTTGGTCCAGTAACCAAAATGCAATGGAAGATCACCGTGCAAACACTAGTACTAAATGAGTCTCATGAATCATAACTAATTTTTAGAATTAATCATCCTCCTAGATTAGGCAATAGTGAAAGAGATCCTTAATCTAGGTCATATCCTAACTCTTCAGGATATACTAGCTCACTTCCTGTTGTTGAAGATAAGAAAAGACAAATACCAAGAATACTAGCCACTAGTATCAAAAACTATCATCTAGAAATGAATGTGCTAGTATTTTTATAAAAGGACAAACTTTTAAGATGAAAATGGTGATTCTTGACATGTTATTCACCATGAATTTCTAAAGTAAATTTCAAAGCAAAATTCAAAGTAAATTTCAAAATAAATTGCAAAACAAAATTCAAAGAAAATTATAACTTATTTATATACACTCTATACAATCCGCATCCCCCCAGACTTAGCTTATTTAATGTCTCCCCTAATTTGCGTGAAATGGTACATCCACCCAATACCCATGTAGAATTTCTTGGCTCGGCTCTGGGTGTATGTTCTCCCATTCTTTCAGTGTTATATCTTCCCATTGTTATGGTGGAGGAGGCATGTCTAAAGATACTGGCTTAGGTATTTCCTCCCATGGTTTTAAAGGCTTTGGGAACAGAGAAGATAATGGAGGGAATTCTAATAGATTAGGCAATTCTGGATTAGGGAATCATCAAACCAATCTCTAGTTTCCCTTAAATGCACATGATATTGGTACATATTATCAATTTGTTCTCCCATCCCTCTCATCATGTCTCTAAAGTCCTCTCTTCTTTTTCATTCTTTCTTATGTTGTACCATGTAGTCCTTGGCAATCTTGAATAATTTCTCATCCTTAATAAATAGTTGCCTCAATTGATTGAACCGATCTTCATTCATCATGATTTGTTGTTCTAAAAGATTTTTAATATCCTCATGATCGGTTTGTAAGGTGTCAAGGATCAAATGGAAAGATGTAAAATCAAATGTATTTGAAGAGGACCTTTTTGTGAAGGATTTAGATGTATGAGTATCACTTGTTGGTATTGGGAATTCAATGGCATTCATCATTGCTCAATTATTTCTATCTAAAATGTTTGTCAATTGGGTATTAGGTAGTCTTATAAGATGTTGATTATTTAGAAGCAGACTATAGCCATTGTCATCCCATTGAATTAATTTCATTGCTAAGCAACAATCAATATCAATTCTAGAATTTCCCTTTTCCATTTCAAATCATTCTAGATCCAATCCTTGCCAAGCTCCCGTCTCTACTGGTGATCCACGCCCAACTCCCGTCTGGACGGCTTTGAAAGCCACGAGTCACGTCATCGTCTTCGGTACTAGCCGATGATCAATGACGATCGAATCGAGAGAAATCTTATTCTGGAAACCATGCAACAACATTTATCGTGATCGTTCCGGGGCTTTCTAACTATCACCGAGAATCGTATTCACGGTGTAGTTTTCGAAGGTCAACCTTTGACCCCGATTTAGGATAAATTGTTGGAACCTTTCCAACATTGATGGAACATTCTCTGGAAGCTTCATAATCTTTCAAGAAGTTGATATACGATCGTCAAAACGATCGAGGATGATCAAGATTGTTTGTCAACGGCTGGATAGCGACTTGTTTTTTTCTTCTCCGACGGTTGAACACGGTGAACACTTCACCGGCATTCAAAAACAAATGGAAAACCCAAGAAAGGTGGCTGAACTAGGGAAGAAAACATGAGCATTATCTGATCATTTTATATTCTTTATATATATGTCAATGCAGTTGTCCATTTAATTTATATTGTAGATAACATGGTGTGTGGTGCCACACAGAAGATCATGTTATCAATTCCTTATAAATTATAAATAGTAGCTCACAACCAAGATGGATGGGGACAAATCATTGGAATGGTTGTAGTGTAATTTGGTATTGTTAGTGAGAGCCCTAGAGCCAATCATATGATGATTGTTGTATGGACTCATTGTGTCATATTTCTATATTTATAAAGGCATTTCTTTGGTTATTATACTTACTTGTATTGGTGCCAAATAACTAAGTATAGTAATGTCCTTGAG
Organism: Curcuma longa; assembly: GCF_044706935.1. Classification (NCBI taxonomy): domain Eukaryota; kingdom Viridiplantae; phylum Streptophyta; class Magnoliopsida; order Zingiberales; family Zingiberaceae; genus Curcuma; species Curcuma longa. The sequence goes on from NC_133869.1 coordinate 1,549,030, forward strand.
TAGTAGGTTCATATCTATATCAATCGATTGGTTGAATCGATAGTTAGATGATATAGAGAACTCTACTCTAAAGCATTCCTAGTCAAGTATTAACATTCAGGGACAATATTAATGCGTAGAGACTAGCATGTAGGTCAACATGATGACTTGATCTCACGAGTCATGGATATGAGATATCAAGTTGACACATGGGTATGCATTGGAGAATGTATACTGAATGACCCGCCATGAGAAAGTATCATGGATCGTCATATGAGTGTCATATACTTTCTCATGTGGCTATTAGTATGACTATTAGTCCTTAGACCTGAAGTCATCATGGTTCCCAACATAAGGAGTTATATACTTTGGCTTCGTCAAACGTCACCCGTAACTGGGTGGACTATAAAGGCGATTACTGGGTATGTAACAAATTATGTAGTGGGATGTGAGTGATGTAGACGGGGCTAAGTCACTAAGCGGCAACCAATACTGCTTAGTAATAATTGACGATTACTCAAGATATACTTGGGTAAAATTCTTAAAATGTTAGTGAGAGCCCTAGAGCCAATCATGTGATGATTGTTGTATGGACTCATTGTATCATATTTCTATATTTATAAAGGCATTTCTTTGGTTATTATACTTACTTGTATTGGTGCCAAATAACTAAGTATAATAATGTCCTTGAGTAGTAGGTTCATATCTATATCAATCGATTGGTTGAATCGATAGTGAGATGATATAGAGAACACTACTCTAAAGCATTCCTAGTCAAGTATTAACATTCAGGGACAATGTTAATGCGTAGAGACTAGCATGTAGGTCAACATGATGACTTGATCTCACAAGTCATGGATATGAGATATCAAGTTGACACATGGGTATGCATTGGAGAATGTATACTGAATGACCCGCCATGAGAAAGTATCATGGATCGTTATATGAGTGTCATATACTTTCTCATGTGGCTATTAGTATGACTATTAGTCCTTGGACCTGAAGTCACCATGGTTCCCAACATAAGGAGTTATATACTTTGGCTTCGTCAAACGTCACCCGTAACTGGGTGGACTATAAAGGCGATTACTGGGTATGTAACAAATTATGTAGTGGGATGTGAGTGATGTAGATGGGATCTATCCCTCCTATATGACGGGAGTGATATCTTAGTTCTTGATAGAGTGAGACCACTAAAGTGCATGGCCATGCCCAAATGAGTCAACATGAGATGTTGAGCTCGTTTGATTGAGTGAGTCTACTTGGAGTTCAAGACATAGATTGATTAGAGGATGACACGGTCTATGCCTCGGTTTAATCAATCTTGATATCAAGGATAGAAGGACATTGTCACATATTGTGAGAGTCACAATTAGTAGTCACAAGGTGATGTTGGATCTCAACATTCTTGTAACTTGGGTAGTAGTGATGTGTTGCTAGATACCGCTCACTACTTATGCACCTAAATGAGTTTAGGGCATTGCCAACGTTACAAGAACCTATAGGGTCACACACTAAGGGCAATTAGATGGAGATTAGATTCATATGATGAACCAAGAGGATTGGTTTCATGAGATGAACCAAGTTGGGTTAAGTGTAATCCAAGTTAGACTAGTTGAGTTGACTCAAGTTTGATTCAAGTGTTGAATGAGATTGAGATTTGATTCATTAAATCAATTTGAATTAATGAATAGAGATTCATTAAATTGAAATTGACTTGAATCAATGGTTGCCATTTGATCAACCATGGTTGACTTGACTTTTGCCATGTAATCAAGATGAAGAAGACTCATGCCACCTCATGGTCAAGTTTGACTTGACCATTTGCCATGTCATGGTGACATGGCATGGGGATGGCCAAGCATTGGTTGATGATGATCCACATCATCAAAGTTGCCACCTCATGGGAGGTTACAAGTGGGTTTGTAACTCATGGGGTTTAATGGCTTTTTAATGGGATCATGGGTAGTTACACAATGGCATGTGTGGCCGGCCACTACCATTTAAAAGGGAAAAAGTGGAATGAAAACGTTGTTTTTTTTTTCATTCAACGTTTCATTTTTTTTTCTCTCTTCTTGAGTTTTCTTCCTCTCCCTCTCCTCTCACTGACCAAACTCTTCAAGGTGCTAGCACACTCTAAGTTCGGTTTTCTCCACCTATTTGTCCGTGTGGATACCATAGAGAGAAGGCGCGTGACTTCTTCGAGATCCGGCGAAGAACGGAGCGTGCGGGATAAGCGAAGGGCACGCAACGAGGGTAAACTCTAAACATGTAGATCTAGTGTAGATCTAGGTAGAAACAAGTTTTTATAATTTTTGTTTGCACGAGATCCTCGGTTAAGGGGCTACGGGGTTTCCGCAACGCAAAAAGCGGTTTTTGCGGCCCGTAAAACCCAACAGTGGTATCAGAGCCACGTGCGAACACGAAACTTGTTTAGATTTTTTTTTATAGATACAAAATTAGTATTCTGATCATTTCTGTAATTTTTGATTTTTATGGAATTTTAGAAAATTTTCTCGTAGAAGCGAAGCAACAAGTGCAAGACACTTGTAGGCTTCGACTACGGAGAAAACCGCTCCGAAACGCTTAGATCTCGCCCAAACGAATTTATTTTTGTTTGGGACAGCGGGTTAAGGCGCTGTAGGATCGTGTTGGGACACTCGTGAAGGTTATTTCGCGAGTAGGGGTGCTGCCCCTAAACCCCGCAAGGGGCTATGTCCCGCGATCGCGCCCGAAATCGCTTAGCGGGACCGTTTCGAAGTTGTACTTTAAAAATTCTGTAAAATAGAAATAAAATTATAGAAAAATCATGAAAATACATAATTTAGAATTATGTATCAGATTATGATTGTCATGGCCCAAAACCCAATGTGATTGTGAAAAAGTTGTGTTGTAATTCATAATACGGCCTGCGCGCCGTTTTTGTGTTGTGGGTGTTGTATGTGATACGCGACCTGCGAGTCGTGCCTCTCTTTTATATTCTGGTTGTAAAATAGTTTTAGACTCGAATGTAACTCGAGTTTCACCATTTGTAATGTACAAAATAAGACGGTGGAAAGTCCACTCGAAGACGGAGTTACGAGGAGGGTGCCGGCAACACAAGGTGGTCAAGGGAGCGCTTGGAGAAGCGGCTAGCCTTAGGTTGACCATCCGATCTTCTCTTTGGCTAGAGAAGATCGTAGTAGGGCCATGACAAATCATAATATTTATTTTATTTTATTTTATGCTTGTGTGTATGTGATGCATGCTAGTATAGGATAAGCCTACGATGCGTATGAGATACAAATCGCCGATTAGATTAGATCAAATCGATCAACTCGATAATGCCTACCAAATTTTGATACCCATCACTACCTCGATCATATGATGTTGTTGAATCTGCCAAAGCAGAGCAACGCATATTATCTTGGTAGGGTGCGGAGGGACAACCTTGGTCCCGCCTATCAAAGTTTGGGTGAGTAACCTCAATTAGATTGAGTGTAACTAGTTACCTCAATTAGATTGAGTAAAACTATAGGCATTTTTCCATATGATTGGAAAGGTAGGACAAGACTACTTTTACACTAAGACTTGGGCGATTTAGCCAAAGCTAACTCAAGTCTTCTTGTAACGGTGAATCTTGGCCCTATAAACAAGAGTTGCATAGAGATGTAATCGGTAATTTGTTACCTACCGATCATACTACGTCTTGGGCGATTTAGCCAAAGCTAACTCAAGGCATAGTACGATGTGGGTCTTGTCCCACATAAATTATAGTTATTTTGGTGTGGAAAAATCGAGTAGTGTGGTTTGACCACATCCATGACTCGATTCCATAAAATTTCTATAATTCAGTGGGAGCATCATTTAATTAAAGGCCTAATTAAATGATATAGTAGAATATGATATTTACTTTCTGCATTTTATGTTGTAGATTACCATGTCAAACACGAACAATCTCTCCCTGCGATCTGTCCTTGAGAAGGACAAGCTCAACGGAACGAACTTCCTGGACTGGTACAGGAATTTGAGGATAGTCCTCAAACAAGAGCGAAAGCTCTATGTTCTGGAGCAACCCATTCCTGAAGCACCCGCTGCTAATGCCCCTCGTGCTGAGAAAGATGCTCACAAGAAGCATCTAGATGATGCATTAGATGTATCATGCATTATGCTTGCCACCATGAGCTCTGAGCTTCAGAAGCAACATGAGAACATGGATGCATACGGTATGGTTGAGCACCTAAAGCAACTATACCAAGGGCAAGCAAGGCACGAGAGGTTCGAGGCTTCAAAGGCCCTTTTTGCATGCAAGATGCAAGAGGGAACTCCAGTAGGGACTCACGTACTCAAGATGATTGGGTATGTTGAGAACCTAGAGAGACTAGGGTTCCCACTGGGCCAAGAATTGGCCACTGACCTGATTCTACAATCCTTGCCAGAAGGATACAGTCAATTCGTCATGAACTATAACATGAACGAAATTGACAAGCCTTTGCCTGAGATGCTCAGCATGTTGAGAACTGCTGAAGCCAATCTCAAGAAGACCAAGACCAGTACTGTACTGATGGTCAACAAGGGTAAAGGTAAGTGGAAGCCCAAAGGCAAGGGTAAGACCCAAGCCAAAGGGAAGGCCAAGACCTCTTCGAAGCCCAAAGGTGGGGTGCCCAAGGAAGGAACCTGCTTCCACTGCGGTGAGACCGGACATTGGAAGAGGAACTGCAAGGTGTACCTGGAAGATCTGAAAAAGAAGAGAAGTGAGACTTCTACTTCAGGTATATTTGTTATAGAAGTCAACATGTCTACTTCTTCTTCATGGGTATTAGATACCGGCTGTGCATCTCACATTTGTACTAATGTGCAGGGCCTTCGAAGAACTAGAGCGTTGACGAAGGGCGAAGTGGACCTACGGGTAGGCAATGGAGCAAGGGTTGCTGCTGTTGCTGTAGGAACTTATTTACTATCTTTGCCCACAGGGCTTGTATTAGAACTAGATGATTGTTATTATGTGCCTGCTTTAACTAAGAACATCGTTTCTGTTTCTTGTTTAGACAAGAAAGGTTTTTCATTTATAATAAAGAACAAATGTTGTTCCATTTATTTAAATGATATGTTCTATTGTAGTGCACCTCTAATGAACGGACTCTATGTTCTAGATTTAGAGAACCCTATCTATAACATAAATACCAAGAGGTTCAAGTCAAATGAGTTGAACCCAACCTATCTCTGGCATTGTCGCTTAGGACATATAAATGAGAGTCGCTTATCCCAGCTCCATAAGGATGGACTGCTGGACTCATTTGATTTTGAATCATATGAGACATGTGAGTCATGCCTTCTAGGCAAGATGACCAAGACTCCATTTAGTGGACAAGGCGAAAGAGCAACAGACTTGTTAGGACTCATACATAGTGATGTATGTGGCCCTTTCAATGTTGCAGCTAGAGGTGGTTATAGGTACTTCATCACATTTACTGATGATTTCAGTAGATATGGTTATGTGTATTTGATGACACATAAATCAGAATCCTTTGAAAAGTTCAAAGAATTCAAGAATGAAGTACAAAACCAGCTCGGCAAGAGTATTAAGGTACTTCGATCAGATCGAGGTGGTGAATACCTTAGCCGAGAGTTTAGTGACTATCTAGCTGAGTGTGGGATATTGTCCCAACTCACTCCTCCTGGAACACCACAGTGGAATGGTGTATCTGAAAGGAGGAATCGTACCCTATTAGATATGGTACGATCTATGATGAGTCACACAGATCTTCCTATATCCTTTTGGGGATATGCTCTAGACACAGCAGCCTTCACACTTAACCGTGTTCCATCCAAGGCTGTAATAAAGACACCATATACGATATGGACTGGGAAGAGTCCCAAGATGTCTTTCATGAGGGTTTGGGGTTGTGAGGCTTACGTTCGACGTCAAGTCTCAGACAAACTAGGACCCAAATCTGATAAGTGCTATTTTGTAGGATATCCCAAGGAAACAAAGGGATATTACTTCTACATTCCCAGTCAGCACAAAGTGTTTGTGGCTAAGACTGGGGTATTTCTAGAAAGAGAATTTGTTTCTAGAAAGACTAGTGGGAGTACGTTCGATCTTGAAGAAGTTCAAGATGAGAACAATAGCACTGAGGCCTTGATGGAGGATGAACAGGAACCACAAAGTGTTGTGGGTGATGATGTTGTTGCACAAGGAGTTGTGGAACAACAACCTGTTCAAGTAGACCTACCTCTTCGCAGGTCTGATAGGATACGTCGTCAGCCTGAGAGATATTCATTTCTCTTGTCTGACCATGGTGACGTTACGCTCATAGAGGATGAGCCTACATCCTATCAGGAAGCTGTGATGAGCCCAGATTCTGAGAAATGGCTTGAGGCCATGAGATCCGAAATGGATTCCATGTACACCAACCAAGTATGGACTTTGGTTGATCCACCTGAAGGGGTCAAACCCATTGGGTGTAAGTGGGTCTTTAAGAGAAAGACTGACATGGAAGGACATACGCATACCTACAAGGGTAGGTTGGTAGCTAAAGGTTTCAAGCAGATTCATGGTATTGACTATGATGAGACCTTTTCTCCAGTTGCGATGTTTAAGTCCATTCGGATCATGCTTGCTATTGCAGCATACCACGATTATGAGATCTGGCAGATGGATGTCAAAACCGCGTTCCTGAATGGGAACTTACTCGAGGATGTGTATATGACACAACCTGAGGGTTTTGTAGATCCACAGCATACTGGTAGAGTATGCAAGCTGCATAGGTCCATTTATGGACTAAAGCAAGCTTCTCGGAGCTGGAATCTTCGTTTTGATGATGCAATCAAACAGTTTGGTTTCATCAAGAATGAAGATGAACCTTGTGTCTACAAGAAGGTTAGTGGGAGCACAGTTGTCTTCCTCATATTGTATGTGGATGACATACTACTCATTGGGAATGATATCCCTTCGCTACAGTCTGTGAAGACTTGGCTTGGGAGTTGTTTCTCAATGAAGGACTTAGGTGAAGCAGCCTGTATTTTAGGCATCAAGATCTATAGAGATAGATCTAAGAGATTGCTTGGCCTAAGTCAGAGTACATATATTGACAAGGTATTACTTCGGTTTGCCATGCAGAATTCCAAGAAGGGATTTCTGCCTATGTCACATGGTGTGAGTCTTTCGAAGACTCAAAGTCCCTCTTCTAGAGAGGAGAGAGACCGCATGGATCAGATCCCTTATGCTTCTGCTATAGGATCTATCATGTACGCCATGTTGTGTACTCGTCCTGATGTCTCGTATGCTTTGAGCATGACGAGCAGGTACCAGTCAGATCCAGGTGAGTGTCACTGGATTGCAGTCAAGAATATTCTTAAGTACTTGAGAAGGACTAAAGAATATTTCTTGATATATGGAGGTGAGGAGGAGCTAGCTGTAAAGGGTTACAGTGATGCTAGTTTCCAAACCGATCATGATGACTACAGATCGCAGTCAGGGTTCGTGTTTTGTCTCAATGGTGGTGCTGTGAGCTGGAAGAGTTCGAAGCAAGACACAGTAGCTGATTCTACAACAGAAGCCGAGTATATTGCTGCATCAGAGGCAGCAAAGGAGGCAGTTTGGATCCGCAAGTTCATTACTGAGCTTGGGGTGGTTCCTAGCATAGCAGACCCAATCCAGCTCTATTGTGACAACAATGGAGCGATTGCGCAGGCTAAGGAACCTCGCTCACACCAGCGGACCAAACACATACTACGGCGCTTCCATCTCATTCGAGAGATCATCGATAGAGGAGATGTGAAGATATGCAGAGTACCTACAGATGCTAACATCGCAGATCCCTTGACCAAGGCTTTGGCACAGAGAAAGCATGATGGTCACACTAGGTCATTAGGGCTTAGACCCTATAGTGATTGGCACTAGTGCTAGTGGGAGATTGTTAGTGAGAGCCCTAGAGCCAATCATGTGATGATTGTTGTATGGACTCATTGTATCATATTTCTATATTTATAAAGGCATTTCTTTGGTTATTATACTTACTTGTATTGGTGCCAAATAACTAAGTATAATAATGTCCTTGAGTAGTAGGTTCATATCTATATCAATCGATTGGTTGAATCGATAGTGAGATGATATAGAGAACACTACTCTAAAGCATTCCTAGTCAAGTATTAACATTCAGGGACAATGTTAATGCATAGAGACTAGCATGTAGGTCAACACGATGACTTGATCTCACAAGTCATGGATATGAGATATCAAGTTGACACATGGGTATGCATTGGAGAATGTATACTGAATGACCCGCCATGAGAAAGTATCATGGATCGTTATATGAGTGTCATATACTTTCTCATGTGGCTATTAGTATGACTATTAGTCCTTGGACCTGAAGTCACCATGGTTCCCAACATAAGGAGTTGCATACTTTGGCTTCGTCAAACGTCACCCGTAACTGGGTGGACTATAAAGGCGATTACTGGGTATGTAACGAATTATGTAGTGGGATGTGAGTGATGTAGATGGGATCTATCCCTCCTATATGACGGGAGTGATATCTTAGTTCTTGATAGAGTGAGATCACTAAAGTGCATGGCCATGCCCAAATGAGTCAACATGAGATGTTGAGCTCGTTTGATTGAGTGAGTCTACTTGGAGTTCAAGACATAGATTGATTAGAGGATGACACGGTCTATGCCTCGGTTTAATCAATCTAGATATCAAGGATAGAAGGACATTTGTCACATATTGTGAAGAGTCACAATTAGTAGTCACAAGGTGATGTTGGATCTCAACATTCTTGTAACTTGGGTAGTAGTGATGTGTTGCTAGATACCGCTCACTACTTATGCACCTAAATGAGTTTAGGGCATTGCCAACGTTACAAGAACCTATAGGGTCACACACTAAGGGCAATTAGATGGAGATTAGATCCATATGATGGATCAAGAGGATTGGTTTCATGAGATGAACCAAGTTGGGTTAAGAGTAATCCAAGTTAGACTAGTTGAGTTAGACTCAAGTTTGATTCAAGTGTTGAATGAGTCTAATTGAGATTTGATTCATTAAATCAATTTAAATTAATGAATAGAGATTCATTAAATTGAAATTGATTTGAATCAATGGTTGGATTTGATCAACCATGGAAGATATAGTGGTTAAGTTTGACTTAACCAAGAGGAAGAAGAAAGTCAAAACTTGACTAAAGTCAAGTTTGACTTGACCAAATGCCATGTCATGGTGACATGGCATGGGGCCGGGTTGAGATGGTCAATGATGATCCACATCATCACTTGCCCTCAACGTTGAGCACTTCTTCTTCCTCTCCCTCTCAACCTCACTGACCGAACCTAGCAAAGAGTGCTAGCACACTCTAAGGTTCGGTTCCTCCATCAATTTGTCCGTGTGGATACCGATAGAGAGAAGGCGCGTGACTTCTTCGAGATCCGGCGAAGAACGGAGCGTGCGGGATAAGCGAAGGGCTTCGCAACTAGGGTAAAACTCTAACCAAGTAGATCTAGTGTAGATCTAAGTAGAAACAAGTTTCGTATAATTTTTGTTTGCACGAGATCCTCGGTTAAGGGCTACGGGGTTTCCGCAACGCAAAATCAGTTTTTGCAACCCGTAAAACCCAACAAAACCTCTATCCACCCAAAAGAATTCTGTTAATCTAAAATGGAATTCAGTTATTACCCAATAGAATTTCTGTTAAGAATTATGTTAAGAATTTTTGTTGATAAATTATGTTAAGAATTTCTGTTAAGAAATTCTGTTAAAAAATTTTGTTATGAATTTTGTTAAGAAATTTTATTAAGAAACTGACAAAATTTTATTAACAAATTTTGTTAGAATTTTTCTAAACTTCCTACAGTGGCAAGGCTATAAAAGGAGAGGGGAGGGGCGGCCTAAACAAAACAAAATAACCTAATCTTGAGTTGTGGTCGGCGCCCCCACATAACCAAATCCATCCCTTTGTCCAAGCTAGGGTCGGCGCCCCTTCTAGTTTCTCCTTGGCTCTTCTTCAAGCTAGGGTCGACGCCCTTGGTGTCTTCCTTTCGGTTCTTCTAGGGCCGGTGCACACCTTCTCTCCCTTCCTTGCTAGGGCCGGCGCCCAAGAGAAGAGGAAGAAGAAGAGAAAGAAGAAGAGAAGGAGGAAGAAGAAGAGGAAGTTTTTCCTCTTGTTGCCATCGGTTTAGAAGAGAGAAAAAGAAGGAGTTGGGTGGAGTTCATCTTGGTAAATCGTCGCCCACACGACGTTCAAGAAGAGGAGAGGAATACAACAGAAGATCAAGAGGTCTTCATCCTAAACCATCTTCCATACAATCCCAAGAAGAAAGGTATAATTTATTTATTCCGCTACATGAGTTGTTTTTCTTTGTATAGATCCTGAACTCCAACACAAGAGTCCACTGATCTTTTGCTTCGATCATGTGTGCTTCGATTGGTCAAGAACTTGCTTGATCGATCAAGCACATGTCTGATCAAACATGTGAAAGGTCGCTTGGAAAGGTTCTGTTCCTGTGCAAAATTTTTATATAGGGGAAATTAACAGAATGAAATTTCGAGCGTTAGCGCCATCAAGTGGTATCAGAGCCATGTTTTCTAGCTCTGTGTGATTAGTTTCAATTATTTTATGCACTTTATATATACAAGTTTAGGCAGAATAATAGTAGGATGTGCAATTAGATTAACTTTGTGGTTGCAGGCATTCCTAGTTCCAACTATTATGGCCTATTGTGTGTTGTGTTTGTGTTGTGTATGTGTTGTATGTGGTTGTTTGTCGGGCATGAGGTTGTAATTGTATTAATTAAATACAACCAGTTACTGTATTAGTTTAATTTACTTTTCGATCTAGATTACATGTACACTCCTTCGTGGAGTATAGGATCGATGGATGTAAATTTTATTTTATATTATTGCGGCTTGTATCTTGCTATGCGTGGTGCTATGATGAGGACCGGAGGCGCAGCGGAGAAGGAAGCAAGATAGACGCGACGGCATCCATTGGTGGCATATTGAAGAACGACGGATATTGAATGAGGCCATAATAGTTGAAATTTATTTTATATTTATATTTATTACTTTTTATATGCTTTTTTATATATATTATATCTTGTAATGTATGCATGCTAAAATTCCTCATATTAAATAACTAAGTGGGAGAGGGATTATTTAAATAAATCTCATGGTCTCCATTACTGGTTTGTAAGTGATGCATTCAAACTTGCGCGTTGGCTTTAAGTGTCTTCCTCCACATCGGATGAGTTTGTTTGCAGATCACTAGATCAAACTTCCTTTATGGATGATTATAGGAAATTATTTAGGTATGTGTGATCTTCTCCATCTGAAGGGGCACAATCCTAAATAATGGACTTAGTATCAAGTAATGGTATACACTTAGGCACATTTAATAGTATCCTCCCCATCGGAGTCACTGCTATTATTTGTGTGGCCAAAGATAAAACAACTATTAATTTTATTTGTCATAAAGTTAGGTTGACAAGATAATAAAATTAATGGGTAAAACCTCCTCTTACAAATGTTTGAATTCGTATACGTCCACACTATCGTGGCATACGAAATTTACGTGTTTTGAGGTGTTGGTGAATTTAAATTATATTGTTTGAGGAATCAATATTAATTTAAATTCTAAATTTTTGATCAAATATTTTATTTTGTGATTCTCAGGATTTCAAAATGGCTTTCAACTCCACTTGCTGTTATTCTAAAAGAAAACAAACTTACTGGTCTGAATTATATTGATTGGAAACGAAACTTGGACATTGTCTTGATTGCTGAAGAGTACAATTTTATACTTTTTGAAGTCTATCCTAGCGTGCCTGATATAGATTCTAGTGAAGAGGAGATAGAGAGACATAGGAAATGAATTAAGGCAGATGAGATGGCGCGGTGCTACATTTTGGCTTCTATGTTAAATGTGCTACAACATAAACATCAGGCCATGCCCCCTGCCTATGACATGATGCTCAATCTCAAAGAACTCTTTGAACACCAGAATCGGGCTACCAGGAAGGAGGCCATGAAAAAGCAGTCTAGACATTAGAAGGTAGACTGTCCTCGTAGAAACGAGAACAATAGAGGTATATCTTATTCATTAGTTGGTGAAACATGTTTAGTGGTGTTATCTACCGGTACCTGGTTTGTAGATACAGGAGCCACTGATCATGTCTGCAATTCTTTGCAGGGGTTCCAGGAAACTCAATGACTACGTGAAGGGGAGATTACCGTCTACATGGGCAATGCTACAAAAGTGGCGGCTATTGCAATGGGAGATGTTATTTATCTTTTGATAGGAATAAAACTTTGATTTTGAGAAATTATCTTTACGTACCATGTTTTAGAAAGAACTTGATTTCAGTTTCTAAATTATTTATGGATGGATATTCTGTTTCTTTTGATGACAAAGTTGTTGTCAAGAAAAATAGGGTGGTTATCTGTTTTGGTACGTTGGTTGGCAATTTGTATAGTCTTAATCTAATAACTCCCACGATGCAACAAATGAAAATTAATAACACATCTTCTAATTCTAATAAGAGAAAGCAACCTTCGAAAATGAATCAAACATATCTTTGGCATCTGAGGCTTGGTAATATTAACTCGAGTAGGATTCAAAGGTTAATAGCCGATGGACCTTTGGGTTCACTAGTGGTGGATGTTGGTGCAAGGTGCACTCAATGATCGAACCTTGATTTTGATAATGGCACTAGGTTCAAGTTAAGTGTGTTGTTGGGCCAATATTATTTTTCTAAGTGTGCAGGGAGCACAGGTTTGACCTAAGTCCTAGTGAAGCTAGGCATTGGAAAGCCCTGATCTGGAGGATCAAGCGGAAGTCTTCGCAGAGTCAGAGCACCAGGTGAAGTTTGGGCTGGTCAGGAGCACCAAGCCGCAGCAAGAAGTCTGGACTGGTCAGGAGGACCAGGTCGCAGCAGAAGTCTGGGTCAGTCTGGAGGATTGGACCGCAGCAGAAGACTGGGCTAGTCAAGGAGGACCGAGTCGCAACACAAATCTTGGAAGTCGAGGATAGAGCCGAGCAAAAGTCCAACGAGTCTGGAGGACTCGATTGGTATCAGGTAAATTCTCCTGAGAGGAGTGGGTGAGGACGCGTTCCTAAGTGGAACAGTAGGCGTCGGTCTAACCCAGGGTTTCACTGGAAACCTGAAGTTAAGACCCAGAGTTAGTTTTTCTAACTCTACCCTATTTATTTTGCATGTTATTTGGCTAACTTTCTTACAGGAATGGAAATTCTGATTGTATCATACTTCGGGCAAAAAAGGTTGATTTTTGCACTTGGAGTCGACCCAGATGAAGCCTGAGTCGACTCAAGCTGAGTATGCAAAGCTCCGGAAGTCAACTCGTCAGAATTCCGTAAACTCGGATTAGAGTCAACTGGAGTGTGCTTCTGAGTCGACCGGAGACTAGAGTCGACCCAGAGAGGAGTCGAGTCAAATCATCCAGAGATAAGCAAGCCACGGAGAAAGCCTATCAAGATATATGCCACGTAGGACTGGAGTCGACCCAGATGGGACTCGAGTAGACCCGAAGCTCAGTCGCCGCACAGAATCGGGATCTGGCTGACGTGTGAGTCGACTCAATGAATAGTTGAGTCGACCCGAGCATCTTATATAAGTAACCTTCGACTAGCAGCTAGAATTCACTCCACACGACAACCCTAATTCGCTACGCTGCTGATACGATGGCTCTGCATCCTTCTGCATCCATCCGTTGAGCCGCTAAGACACCGAAACCCCGAGACCGCATCAATTCGACATCAAAGCATCGGCCACCCTTCGATTTTGGTAACATTGTATTTATTTCTAATTTCATTATTGTTACCCATTGTACGATTTTTGTAATCGCTAACTTGAGTCCGTAAGGCTCATGTTAATTAGTGAATTGCCCGACGTAAACGGTCGAGGACTGTGGGCCTTGGAGTAGCAGCTTCATGCAGTGAACCAAGTAAACCTCCGTGTGCTGTTTTCTATTTGTATTTTCAATTTCTCCTGTGCAACTTGAGATTTATCGAACAATTCAAAAACGGTCGAAGAAGTGCAACGCGCTATTCACCCCCCTCTAGCGCGTAATACGATCCTACAATTGGTATAAGAGCGCGGGGTTCTTGAATTTAGTGTAACCACTGATCGAGAAGTTTTTGATCGAATTTTAATTTTTTTGCTTCTTTTTTTTCTATTTTTTTCCGCACTACTAAATCCAAGACCGAGTCTTGGAATCTTGCTTGCTTTTCTTTTTTGGTGTGCTAGACAAATAACCCATCAGGAAGGTTTCAGCACCGCAAGACCTCCCTTGTTCTCGAGTGATGACTTTTCGTACTGGAAAATCAGGATGGAATGTCACTTGAAAACACAGGTCAAAATGTGGATCATCATCCAAACGGGATTCACAATCCTGTCTAAAAACGATGGTTCTCCATAGTCTTGCGAGCACTGGGATGCTTCCACCCAGAAGAAGATTGAAGCTGACGCCAAGGCCACACAGATGCTCTAGTGCGGCCTAACCAAGGAAAAGCTCAATCGGGTGGGTCCATTCAGCAGCGCTAAGGACCTCTAGACCAAATTGATCGAGCTCCACGAGGGAACCGACGACACGAAGGTAAGTAAACGCGACCTTTTAGTGAATAAATTGTATAATATAAAAGTGCTTGAAGGGGAGACCGCGAGCGGGCTACACGCAAGGATCCAAGACATCCTCAATGGCCTCTACGCGATCGGACACCGAGTCAACAACCGCGACATAATCAGGTACGCCGTTAAGGCATTCCCAAGAAACAACTTGTGGGCATCCATGGTGGATGCTTACAAAGTTTCTAGGGACCTTAGTAAAATAAAATTAGATGATTTATTTCCAAATTTGAATTACACGAGCAGTCTAATACGAAAGTGCAGGAGAAAGGTATCGCTCTGTTTGCAGGTACCAAGAAGCGAGAACTGGAACCTGCAGAATTGTCCGACTTTGAAGTCAACGACGAGGTAACAACGGAGCTAGTAAACCTCATCCGCAAGATGCTCCAGAACAAAGGTGGAGTTCGACGGTCGGAGATCAAAAAGGTTGTCAACAAGACGAAGTCAACAACCATGCGGGAAGACCGAGTCCAAATGCTACGGATGCGGGAGGAAGGGTCACTTCGTCGCCGACTGTCCGAAGCAACGGAAAGGCAACCGCAAATTCAAAAAGAAGGCGCTGAAGGCGACTTGGGATGAGTCATCTTCCGAGGAATCGGACGAGGAACCGACGATGAGCTTCCTTGCCCTACTGGCCCAAGACGAACCAAACCAAAGCGACTACGACTCGGACACCGACTCAAGCCACGGATCCATATCCGGTTCAGAAGGCCCGACCCCTAATGTAAGTTCTGTGAAATTATTTTTGATAATAATTAGACTTAGCAAAAAATTGGCTAAGTCCGAGTCCCTAGTTGAATCGCTCCAAGAGGAGTTAGTACTCCTCAAGGAGAAAGTCAACGCTGAGCCACCGACTCAGAATGAATCGGTTGAGGATTCGATTCGAGTCCAACTTGAGGAAAAAAATTCTCAACTGAAGATGCATGTAAAATACCGAAACTTTTAAGGGTTAAATTGTAAATAATTTAATCCTAATTGGATATGATTAGAAATTTTACATTGTGGAAGGGAATGAATTCGTCTTATGAAGACGAAATGAACGAAAGTGATTTCGTTCAAATCAGAGATCAAATGAACCAGTTTTGAACCAAATTGAACCAACTTGGTTTGGTTCATAATGGAAGAGGTTTTGACAAAATAAAAGGGATAAGAAGATTTGACTTGCGAAGACGAATTGAACACAACTGGTTTGGGTCAAATCGGAGGTCGTTTGGTTAGTGAACCAAGCGAACCAAGATTAAACCAGATTCGCTATAGTAACTGATTCAATGGTTACGATAAAAACTTAGGATTTAAACTGATTTAGCTCAAACCCGGGCCGCCAAATGGGCCGCCGAATGGACCGCCAAATGGGCCGGGCCGGGTCGTTACAATAAAAAGGCGCCTTTTTATTGTAACGACCCGGCCCGACCCATTTGGCGGTCCATTCGGCGGCCCATTTGGCGACCCTTGTGGTCGTCGACCGTCGACCGTCGACCGTCGACCGTCGGCCCGTCGACCGTGTCGTTACTCATCTGGACTTCCCACCCCTCGAAGTGGGTTTTTGCCTTCCCCAGGATTCGAACTCTAGACCTCCAGGCTAAGTACTAGAGTTTATGAATCCTGGTACCAAGTGTTTTCAAGTTACTGTGATTTCTCGTAAAAACATGAAATCGCGCTGGTTCTTCTTCTCTTCTCTTTCCCCGATTGCGCGCCGATCCAATTCTTCTCCTCTTCCCCGATCCGCTTCTTCTCCTCTTCCCCCCGATCCGCTTCTTCTCCTCCTCTTCCGATCAGTGCTTCTCCTCTCTCGGTCGGCAATTCCTCTCCTCCCCTTCTATCTTCGATTTTGCAATCGGTGCTCCGTTTCTTCGTCTTCCTCTTCGATCGCGGCGGGCAGAAGCTAGGGATTGGTTGCCGATTGCTTGCGAGGCAACTAGGGCCGCCGGCGAGTGGAGAAACGGCGGAGCAGCATCGGCAAAGGTCACGACGAGCATCAACATTAAACGCGTTCACGCAACCAAACGGCGGAGGTGGGAGAGGGCGATCGAGCGAAAGAGGTAAGATCTAGCTTGGATTTTTAGAAGTTAGGGTTTCTTGATCTTAAGTTCTGTGATTTAGGATTTTAGAAGCTAGTTTCTTTGGTTCGATAGCAGAGCATAGTGGATCTGATCGCCAGAAAGTCAGGTGGTGATTCGGCGGCCGGAGGAAGAATCTGATAAGTCCAAGCTAGAATTTCCATTTCTAGGATTGAATCTTGTATCTTGGCCTTGAATCTTCCCTAATCTTGGATTGTTTTCTTCTCCACAAATCATGTGTTGAGATCCGATCAGATCAAGGTTAAGGGATTTCGGTAGAGAAGAGTAATTGTAGGGCTTGATTAATATTGATTAGAGGTAAATTCCTATTGGATGAGTTTTTGGATTGTATGGGTAGTTTTGAGGGAGATACCGATTAATCTTCTTTTTCACAGCTTGTTGCTGTGATTGGAACAAGTTCAAGAGATTGGATCTGGTTGTCGAAGCCGAAGCAATAAGGTGAATCCGATGAACTAATCCCTTTCTGTTTTATACTTGGATTGGTAGGGTTCTTGTTGTTTGGTGAATCAGTTCTTACTCTATTAGGATTGATTCGGTTAAAGATAAATTACTGTTGGATTTAATTGGCAGATTATAGCTTGGTTCTTAATCTAATTGGATCATGTTTTCTTGGTTCGGTAGCAAGCAAGAAGAAGAAGAGGTAAGCTTCTTTACTTGCATTCGGTTAATTTTGTTTGATCATAATTTGGTTAATCTGGGTTGGACCAGTTGAACTATAGTTGATCCTTAGCTTTAGTTTAAACTGACTCGTATCAAGTTAACTTGATCAGTTAGTTTAGATTTGATTGAAGATCAATTGAAATGAGTTTAACTTGTGTTCGACTAACATGATTTAATTGGATCCTAATTGAGCCTTGGAATGGTCTGTAGGATTCGAATTGGGTTTCAAACCATAAATGGATTAATCAATTTTAGGATTTATTTACGATTTGAGTAATCGAATACCTATTAAATGATTATTAGTTTGATTTGGGAATAAGAATTAGATTAAGATCAATTAGGTTATAGATAACCTAAATTGGATCGAATTAGGGTTGAACCCAAATGATTTGATTGGTTAACTAAGGTTGAGCTTATCCCTTAGATTAGGTTATGGATAACCTAAACTCGGATCTAATTAACCACGATTAGTTTGATTAGGTTATGCCTATTAAATCTAACATGGGTTAATTTAGGATTGATTAAATAGGGAATTAACTATATTAATTGATTAATGAAATTAATTAATTAATTAGTTAATCCCTGTTAGTATCAATCCTAAAGATTGGATTAGTCTAACCTAAGATTGATTGATTAGCTTAGGTTTGATTAAACATGAGGTTAGTTGTATTGATCGATTCGATTAATACAACTAATTAATTGATTGATTAAACCTTTGTTAATATCGACCTAAGGATTAGATTAGTCTAACCCGAGTTAAGGTTAGTTAAAGAGGGTTAAAGTAACCCTTAGAGTTTTCTTGATTGGATTAGGATTTCTTTGATGTATCACTACATTTAGAGTTGTTATTACTCTTTTGCAGATCCTTGATTGATTTGGGACTTCGATATGATACGAGGATATATTTTTGGAGGTTCTATTCGACATACGGTATCAGGTGGATAGTCTACTGTATTTGGTCAATACAGTTCCTTTCTTTTAGTGCATGCTTCCTTTCATTTTTGTTGATTAGATTACCTATCATGCTCCTATACTTGTTATAGATTAGACGCTTATGATACTCATGTTTATCACATGCTTGTCCTTATTTCTTTGACCTTAGTTTCAGTTCTGTTGATACCTTGATACTTGAGATCATCGTTTACCTATGATTAGGTTGGATTATTTCTATTTCTGTTATATGATCATCATCATTCTGATACTTATGATCAGTAGGGTTTTTCCTTTAGTACCTACGCATGTTAATTAACACGGTGTTGATTAACATGATAGAGGATGATTATTCTTACTTGTTCATGTCATCATGACGCATGAGCTTGATTGTAAATCCCGAAGGGGTGTATCGTGCCGGTAGTTGACCTATAGCGATATAGGTGGTTATTACCCGGTGATTGAGACTGTATGGCTGATTCCACGTTGCAGTCTGGCTGTATGGCTTTGACGCTGTAGCTGAGTCAGTGGCCCGATCCCGACACCATGATGGGGTGATACTCAGTCTGGCTATTTGGCTAGGGCATAGCCCGGCTGTATGGCTTTGACGCTGCAACCGTAGCCCGGTTGTATGGCCTTCACGCTGCAGCCGAGAGTGTTTGCTCTGGACGAGCATTGAGGACAGCACTGGCCTGTAGCCATACGGGGCTACCTACTTTTGTAGCCATGATGGGGCTACCTACTTTTGTAGCCATGACGGGGCTACCTACTTTGGCTACCGGACTACTTTGTTGTAGTGCTGGATCCATAGCCATGTCCATCCTCCGGCTCATATATGTTTATATGGGATGTGGCAGAGGTTGTTGACTGATGTGTCATATGCACACATTTGCATTTTGAGATTTGTGTATATGCATTGGACCTTTCATTTGCATGTGTTACATTATGAAGTGATTGTGCACTTGTTTGATACTTGATTGACGCATTGCATAACATGATCATGCACATGGATTACTATATGTACCTGAGATATAGACATTGCTTATATAATACCTGTAGGAGTTATTGTTTCTTACACTAGTCTCCTGTTGCTTACTGTTATACCTCTTTCATAACTGTTCTATATGATTTACCTTTTGAGCATGTACTTCTTTATGATTATCCACTGAGTATATTTGTACTCACTATTTGGACTCTGGGATTTTATGTCTTCCCAGATATCAGGTAGAAAACTACAACTGATGCCAAGGAGATCCTGCCAGTCAGCTATCTCACAGCAATTTATGGGTTGTTCTGTATTTGTGGATCTTGTATTTGGTTATGTGTCTCTATGTATGGATGTTTCACTTCGTATCGTTCGAGTTCGTATTTCGTATCCATATTCTGGATTTTGATGTCTTGCTTCCGTTCTTACTCGTGATTGGAGTTTTATCCTCTATTATTGGATTTTAGAGTTTTATGTTTCCGCTGTACGAATCGATTTTAACGAGTTTTACTCGTTAGTGATTTTGCGGATGCATTGCATATATAGTAGGATGTGTTGAGTGACCGTGTGGGTCACAATTTCTTTTATTTTCTTGTTTAAAATCCATATCCTGTTATGGATTGGCCGTGTGGGCCTTATATATGTGTATGTATCTAGGGAATTGTCAAAGGGGAGATGCTGTCGAAATTTTTCGGACGGCCATCTCCCGGGTCGTGACAACGCAAGTCGGCGAGCTCAAAAGATCGCTTGAGAAATTCACCTCTGGATCCAAGTATTTGGATATGATGCTCGGATCTCAGAAGGCTAGATACAATCGATCGGGAATCGGGTATGCGGCTAAGAATAGGTCATTTATTGCACTTACACATAGAACTAGACCTAAAGTCCAGGCTTAGGTTACCAAGTCACAACTTGTCAAACCAGTTGGACTGAACCAATTTTGGGTCCTCAAGGATCAGGTTCACTTGATTGGACCAATCAAGGGGCACGATCCCCGAGGAACCAAATCACATTGCTTGATTACTTATTTAACTTAGCTTTATTTTTCTACAATAGAAAATTAGGTTAGTTTAAGGACCAACTACTTAATTAACCCTTGCCAACCTAGTACCAAGGTGGGACAAGATGACAGTACGTTAAGGAGTTTAGGTTAAGTGGTCAAGAAGGGTAAGGAGTACCTGACTTGATTAGCTTAGTCTAACCAAACTAACCGAAGCTACCTCGCCTCATCCTAGACTAGTTAGACCAAGGTTTATCAACTAAATTGGTTAAGTTTATAATTTTTTAAATTGGTTTTGTCTTAGAACGTGGTCGTTGTTCCGATAAGCATGAAGGCCCCTGTGCTTCGCCACTGCCTGGAAACTAGTTTTTGAAATATAAACTTAGTCAATTAACGGTTAAACCTGAATCTAACTCAAGGTTAATCAAGTATAGAGACCTTTTCACAATAAATTAAGCTAAAATTTGAAATCATCTCACATATACCCATAGGATCACTGCTTGATCACTTAGAATTGGGTGAGATGAACTAGGTAATAACCTTTCAAAATTAACCCAACAAATCAAATTAATTTTATTTAATTAATCACTTTAACATATATAAAATAAAGTTTAAAATACAAATATTTGATTGTCTTTGAAATTAAAATCTAAATATTTTAAACTTTAATTATTTTCTAAAATCTAATTATTTTAAACTTTAATTATTTTCAAAAATCTAATTATTTTAAATTTTAATTATTTTTCTAAAATCTAATTATTTTAAACTTTAATTAATTTCAAAAATCTAATTATTTTAAACTTTAATTATTTTTCTAAAATCTAATTATTTTAAACTTTAATTATTTTCAAAAATCTAATTATTTTAAACTTTAATTATTTTTTAAAAATCTAATTATTTTCAACTTTAATTAATTTCAAAAATCTAATTATTTTAAAATTTAATTAATTTCGAAAATCTAATTATCTTCGAAACTATCTTTAAAATCTTTAAATAATTTTCAAACTATTTTTAAAACCTTTAAATAACTTTCAAACTATTTTTAAAACTTTTAAATAATTTTCAAAGTATTTTTAAACCTTTAAATAATTTTTTAAAACTATTTTTAAACATTAAAATAATTTTCTAAAACCTTAAATTAATTTCTAAATCATTACCCTTAATTAAAATCTTTAAAAATTGTTAATGTTACGCCCCGGGAGACGGCTTTCCGAGAAATTTCGGCAGCATCTCCCCTGTAACAATTGACTTCCCTGAATACATACACAGATAATAAGGCCCACTCGGCCAATCCATAACATGCTATGGATTTATACAAGTAAAAATAGAATAAATGTGACCCACTCGGTCACTCAACACAACCACGCATATATATATATATATATATCAAATCCATAAACTCCGTATAACCATTTCATAACGGAAAACAAAATGTATCATAGCAGCGGAAAACCAAATATGGAAGGGAAATATATCCAAAAGACTAATATGTCCAAACACACGTGGCTGTAAAATAGAATAACCAAAAATATGACTCGGGACTAGCAGTGCAGCTCTCCAGACGGCATCAACCTGAAATAGCATACAGGTAAACGGGATGAGTTCCAAATGAAACTCAGCGGGTATCTAGCAGATATGTGTATAAAGCTACCAACAGTAATAACATGCTGTACAGTCTACTGGAAGGTAAAGAGATATGAATACTGAATAACAGTAAAACTGTACATACCAGACTCTGATAATCAAGTGACAAGGGTAAGGTAGTATCCACAGATCCAATATATGGGTATCCTGTATATGCATGTCATCCAAGTGCATCAAACAAGTGCAACAATCACAAACAAATGCAATAGTGCAGTATGCACATGGTGCAATGCATGTCCTGGTCACCCCTGACGCCAGTCAGATCAGTCACCCCTATGGCGGCGAGGTCGCGTGGTAACTCTAAACCGTCAGATCACTCATCCGCAGTGGTGAAGTCGCGTGGGTAGGGCTGTGACCTCTGTGCACTCTGTCGTCACTGCTCCTGCGTGACCGAGTGGACAGGATGTCCTCGATGTGTACACCTATCCTGGTAACCCAAATCATAAGTGGGCGAGCAGGCTCTCATCTCCTGGTCTCAATGACAGAGGAGGGACCCCTGACTGCTACCACGCTACGAAACCACTATCCTGGGTGGCCTAGCGGAGCCTCTGTCAGGGCAAGTATGCACCAATCAAAAGGTTCCACTAACCCATGAGTGGGTTGTGTGTGTAAAAGTGAACGTCGACCTCGGTCTGTGCTACAACTATAATAGGAGCGACTCAACTAAACTAGAAGTAGGGCAGATGGTCGTAAGACATGCAATTACACACACCCTTTTGATTGGTAGCCCGCATGTAGCTGACGCCGGACTCAACAACAATGGAATCCCGCACGTCAGCATGCAATAATGCAAGCATGATGTATGTCACTAGTCCATGCATCATATATCCAACTACATACCCATCAATGTGATCCATGCACCACCTATCCAACTACCAGTCCAGGTCATATGCATAAATATCCAGAAGGAAATAAGGTCCCATGTCAATCATAAACTCCGAAACAAAGTAAGACATACTAAGCTAAGCATATGAGCAGGTATCAGACAAACAAACAGAGCATGGTATATCAAGTGGTATCATAAACGACAGGTATCAGATAAACAAGTAAGGCATGGTATCAGATGATCTCAAAAATGACTAACTGCTATCAAGCAAGTGAATAAGCATAAGATCATGAATTACTGGAAGCTATAAATACACATATCAATGAAAAGGTACCCGCCTGATCAGACGACCGTCAATACGAACCACCAATCAATATAATCCACCTTCGTGTATAATAGGACCGATCAAATCAAGGTCCTGCAATAAATAACGATACTGTATCAAATTACAGTAATTTAAATTCTATGGTTTAGTCAAAACCATCAAACTAAACCTAACCTAATTAATAAAATCACATAAATACCTAATTAGTTCATCCCATGCTTAATCTCATCCACCCTCACCGAATCCGATCATGCCACAAAGTTTCAACACACAAACCACAATCCATACCAAATCACACAGAGCAAGGATCGAATTCAAGACAAGAACTCACCTCAGATCTGATCCGATCGTGCCCTAAATTGGCCTTGCTCAACCACCGATCAAGTGTACTGCCGAAACTCACCAACAAATTCCAGAAATCAAATCTCCAATTAAAGGAAACACCCTAAGAAATACCAAGATCCGACTCACTTACCTTCTTCTTCCTTGCTTCCGAAACCACACCAGCTCCACTCAAATCCACTCACAGCAATGAGCTGTGGACACACAAGCGAGCAAGATCTAATGGCAATCAAAGCAATCCAAAGAAATTCGGCTAAAAATCCAAACAAAACCGAAACCAACTCAACCTTCTCTTACCCATCTTCTTCCTCTTATTCGGCGGTTCACAACTAGCTCCACCTTGCTGCCGGATCAAGGAGAGGGAAAAAGAGAGGGCGCTGGTTTAGTAAAGTGAACTCGATCGCGGCTGTGAGGGAAAAAGAAGAGGGTGCCGGCGGCTAAGCGAGCGGCGAAGGGCTCGGCAACCGACGGTGAATCGGTTTCTCCCCCACGCGTGAAAAAGTTCTGTACCTGTACAAATTTTGTACAGGGGTAATTCAAACAGAACGAAATTCGAGTGCCATCATGAGACATTGGATGTTGAGAGTTAAACGTAGATGCTGGTTAAAGGCAACCAGTTCAGTAGAGTGACCTGCCTTGAGAGTGACCTGCCTTGAGACTTCGTATGGTTCTATGCGAATAGATATATGTCAACGAAGATCTCAATGCAGCTTAAGTGCGAGTTTCCTTTGACTTGCGGTATTCAAGTCACCTTGGTCATGGAGGCTTATACTTTGACATCTTAAGTAAGCATCTTCGAGGAGGTGTGGACCCGAGATGATTTGGGTCTAAGTCGAAGTGTCCGAAGGTGTTTGAATAGCCCACAGAGGATTCACCTCTCCTTGGAAAAGGAGACGTATACCCTGCGGCTGCTTGTCGAATTGTTACTAAAAGTCTTTGGCCAAAGCATCACATATCAAGAGTATGAGACTCTTGGACACATATACAAGTAACTTAAATCCACAGGATAAGAAAGATAGCTTGGGCTAGGTGTGACGTAGTCGGCCTAGTGGGGATCGACACATAGATCATGTCCTGAACCAAGCGGGTATAAGACGGTGAAAGGAACAAAGCACGATTTAGTGTAGCTGTTGAAAGGTTTAGAAGATGTTCTAGAATCAATCGTTGATTTTTTTATCAATTGGGGATTATAATGTACTACTAGGTGACACTCATGATCGTTCCGTAATTAATGGTTAATTATGGATAGCTAACATAATCGAAAACCTATTGGGTAACATGCACTACAAGTTGTGGAAGGACTTAAAACGAGTTTGAGAATTAGATTCTCAGAACAGAAGAAATCTGGTTAGACACCTTGACATGGTGTTAAACAGTCAACGTGCGGTGTATAACAAGGCCGGAATTTGATATAAACCTAAGAAAGTATCATACATTTCCCTAGTAGGAAGACAAGGGTTATTGAACAAATCAATTACTAAGGGTAAAATTAGACAAGCTTGGGTCCCTAAGAAATATTTATAAAATGTTAGTGAATCTAGTTTTTGGATACCCAAAAGTGATGTGTTTTATGTTGTATAGGTGAGAGAGAAGAAGGATACTAACATGTGGATTATGGATAGCAGGTGTTTAAGTCACATGACCGGGGATATAAGCAAGTTCACAAGAATAAAATACATGAAGAAAGGAAATGTATCATTTGGTAATAGTGGTAAACTTAAAATCATAGGTAGAGGTACAATTGAGGTATCACCAACAATCACAATCCATAGGTTCTTTTAGTTAAGGGCATGAAATTTAACTTGCTTAGTGTGAGTCAATTATGTGACTCGGGCTATCAAGTTGAGTTTCATTCCAACAAATGTCTAGTTAGACAAATTGGTTTAAAAAATATGATCTTAGAAGGTTATAAGAACCAAAACCTTTATTATATAAATTTATATTTTGCTTCTAACCCTTCTATTGAGTGTCTCATGTCAAAAGAAGAGGAAGGATGGCTATGACATAGGAGGCTTGGACACATCAACATGAAAAACATAGCTAAGGTGGCGAAATGGAGTTGGTAAAAGGACTACCAAAGCTCAAGTACATCAAGAACAAAATGTGTGATGCATGCCAAGAGGGTAAGCAACCTAAGTCATCACACAAAGGTAAAACCATAACTAGCACTACTTTACCTTTAGAATTATTGCATTTAGATTTATTTGATTGTCATAGCACTCCATCTTTAAATGGTAATAAATATTGTTTGGTAATTATAGATGACTACTCTATATTTACTTGGGTATATTTCATGAAAAATAAGGATGATACCTTAGCCATTTTTATTGGTTTTTGCAAAAGGGTAGAAAATGAAAGAACCTTGAAATCAATAGAATTAGGAGTGATCATGGTGGAGAGTTTGAAAACTTAAATTTCTCAAAATTTTATTTAGAAAATGGGTACAAGCATGAGTTCTCATGTCCAAGGTGAAAGGAGTCGCTCGGAAACTATTCCGTTGATTTTCCTTGTACAAATAACGAAACTTTCCAAGCGCCCTACGAATCGCTGGCCACTTGTGTTTGTTTTTCAGGTTCCATACGAAGGAAAAACTCGACTAAAGAAAATTGCAGCGGAGTAATTTTAGTCGTACCGTTCACCTTTGGATTATGTGGATGAAGTTGATCCCGAATACCTCTTGATCTTCTGCCGTATTCCTCTTGCCCTCTTGGACGTCGTGTGGGCGACGATCTACCAAGAGTTTATCCACTCGTGAAGACCTTTTCCTCTTCCTCTTGCTCTTCTTCTCTTCCTTCTCTTCCTTCTCTTCCTTCTCTTCCTTTCTTCCTCTTCCTTTGGCCGCCGGCCCTAGCACAAGGGGGGAGGATTGGTTTTGCCAGCCCTAGCACTTGAGAAGGAAGAATAATGGGCGCCGGCCCTAGGAGAAGGAGGAGGAGGGATGGGTTGTGGCGCTGGCTTTAGGAGAAGGAGGGAGGCTAGGGTTTTCCTCTTTCAATAATGAATTCTTTCCCCCTTGCAAAAGCCCTCCTTTTATAGCCTAGCCACCTTAAGAAAATTTAGAAAGATTCCAATAATTTTTTCTTATCTAGATTTCCATAGAAAAAATCCAATAGAATCTATAAAAAAATTTTATTAGAAACAATCCAATAAACTTATCTTATCTAGATTTATAAGAAATAAATCTCTTGATAAGATTTTATTTGTTTCTTTATAAATTTTCTCTTTAAGAAAAATTTATTAGAAACTATCCAATAAACTTATCTTATCTAGATTTATAAGGAATAAATCTCTTGATAAGATTTTATTAGTTTCTTTATAAATTTTCTTTTAAGAAAAATTTATTAGAAACTATCCAATAAACTTATCTTATATATA
>NC_133869.1:1575892-1585877 GCF_044706935.1 Curcuma longa
TGTAACGCCCGCCCTTAGATGGGGTGACGGACGCTACATTTTTCTTTTACTTTCATACAATTATACATATGAAACACAAAGAATGCAGCGGAAATTAACATTTTCATACATGGTAGTGATGTGTTCATATGCGATTGGAAAACTTAGTTCAAGCATGTCTGGGTATCTAGTTCTAACTAAATGAAACATAACATATCATTTTTAACTAAAAACATACTCAACATGCAGAGTTAGACTAAGCATCCATAACATAGAGTAAATCCAATATCCCAAAAAGGTGAAATATAAAACATGCAAATGCTAAGTTCAGAATCTAGAATGGTAATAGGATCGTTCTCTGCCAAGTCACTGCCACACACACACTTGCCCTTCCTGCTGCTTCCCATTCCTTAGTAACCTTTAGTTTGATCTACAACATAAGAAGAAAACTATAAGCATGAGGCTTAGTAAGGTCCTTTCCTA
Source organism: Curcuma longa (assembly GCF_044706935.1). Lineage (NCBI taxonomy): Eukaryota > Viridiplantae > Streptophyta > Magnoliopsida > Zingiberales > Zingiberaceae > Curcuma > Curcuma longa. The sequence goes on from NC_133869.1 coordinate 1,576,355, forward strand.
CTCACCAAAAACCAATCGTCACTTCAAGCATAACATGTATATCATCTAAAACACATGAGCATGGAAACACATGATCATTTGCATAAAACACATAAACATACTTTCATCTTAACATTAAAATCATATGCATACTAAATGATGAGAATGCCTTTTAAAAACTTATTATCATAATAGATAAACATAATCATCATCATCATTATTTGGGGTCCCCGGCTTGTACCCATTTATTAATTGCGCGCCTTCCTTCAAGTAGGTACGAGATAGCTAGTCTCGACCACTTGGTAACTAGGTCTTCTCTAATGTCCTTCAACCTAGAGGCGTTCTTAAGGTGCCCATCCCTTGGACCCCTTTCAGATCCGGTACAAGCCATGTATAAAGTAAAATAACATACAAGATTTCCTTTCTTTTCATAGTGAATGTTCTCTAAACATTCCATTATTCATAAGTCATGCATAGCTTCGATATGCCTTCAGGCATAAGTATCAACATGATTCTTGGAGCATGACACAACATAAAACATAATCTTAACACATATAACATGGAATGGAGTAAATCATAACATCATAAAGAAAATACATAACATGCCAACTTATCACTTCATGGATCATAAACATCCCTTATTCATTTTAATCTAAGAGTAAGTCACTTTGGGTTTTTACCCTTTTTCTAACCTTGACCCTAACATGGCCGAAACCTCATGGTCCCATTCCTAGCATAAAAATTTACCTAAAACTCATACAACTAGCATACAATGCATACACTTTCATAAGAAATCATTAACCACAAGAATTGGTAGTTTGACCTAACTCAAACCCTAGTTTTGGGTAGGGACCGAAACATGCATGGGTTCCATTTAGGGCATAAAATTTCATACAACTTGTACTTAACTCAATTTAAAGCATAACCAAACATGGATGATCATAATTGAAACCCTAATTCAAAACTAACCCTAATTTCTTAGATCATGGCCGAAACTTCATGGGTTCCTTTAAGGGTCTTGGCTAAAACATGAAACCCTAATTTCATCATGATAGATCATCAAGTAACATTTGAAGTCATTTGTTAGGTTTAAACGCAAACATAAACCAATTATCTATGTTGGCCGAAACCTACAAGCATGGTTTCTTCATGATTTTCCAACCACATCACACAAGTAAACATAGATTTCGTCAATACCATAGTTAGAGCTATTATGTTGCAGGTGAGGGGAGTCTTACCTTTGATGCTAGGTTTCCCAAAATGACTAGGTGCCCTAGAATAAAAGATGGAATCTCTTGCCTTAAGAACCACCTTTGTTCCTCTTTGCTTCCCCTAGAATCCTCAAGCCTTCACTAGATCTCCTTGTGAGCCTTGATGATGGAGAGAAGCCCTAAATGGGTTTCGGCAATGGGAGAAAAAGGAAGAGGAGGTTTCGGTGGAGAAGAGAAAGAAGGAAATGAGAAGTTTCAATTACTTATAGTGAATGAAGGGTTATGTGTCTCTTCACCTTCCATGGTGTCTCTTCATGTGCCCTACACATAACTATAATTTCCCTTATCCTTCTAATAGCACACCCTTGCTAGGGCTCATGGTTACCTCATGCATTCCTAAAGCTTGCCACTACCTAAGGTCCAAGGTTCAATCCTTGGCACCCACATTTTTCTTTCTCTTTTCTTTTATTTTTGGCCAAGCCCACATAAGGTAGAGCCCATGAAGAGTTATGCTATTCTTTTTAATCACATGGAGCCCATTAGGTTTTAGAATAAAATGCTACTAGTGATCAATTAAAGATTTTGTTACCATTAAGGCCCATGTAAGGCCCATTAGTACTTACACTAATATTTTCATAGCCTAAGCTATCATTCATGTAGACATGTTCAATATTAAGGAATATTGAAAGGATTTTGCGGGTGTTACAATTAAAAGGTCTCTTGGTCATTTTACCTTCCAAGCAAGACTCGCAGGTTGAAAAATTTTCCACCACCAATGAACCCAGAGGTCCATCAGTTATTAACCTTTGAATCCTACTCAAGTTAATATGACCTAACCTTAGGTGCCAAAGATACGTTTGGTTCATTTTCGAAGGTTCCTTTCTCTTATTAGAGTTAGAAGATGTGTTATTAAATTCCTTTTGTTGCATCATGAGAGTTATCAGATTTAGAGTGTACAAATTGCCAACCAATGTACTAGGACAAATATTAACCCTATTTTTCTTGATAATAACTTTGTCATCAAAAGAAATAGAATATCTATCCATAAATTATTTTAGAAACTGAAATTAAATTCTTTCTAAAGCATGGTACATACAAACAATTTCTCAAAATCTAAATTCTATTTCTATCCAAAGATAAATAGACATCTCCCACTGTAACAACTGCCACCTTCGTAGCATTGCCCATGTAGACGGTGATCTCCCCTTCACGTAGTCGTCGGGTTTCCTGGAACCCCTATAAAAAATTGCAGACATGATTAGTGGCTCCCGTATCTACACACCAGGTACCGGTAGATAACACCACTAAGCATACTTCAACTACTAATGAATAAGATATAACTCTATTATTCTTGTATTCTATGAGGATAGTCTACCTTCCTATGTCTAGACTGCTTTTTCATGTCCTCCTGCCTAGCAGCCCGATTCTTGTGTTCGAAGAGTTTCTTGAGATTGAGCATTATGTCATAGGCAGTAGGCATGACCTGATGCTGATGTTATAGCACATTTGACATAGAAGCCAAAATATAACACCGCGCCATCTCATCTGCCTTGACCCATTTCCTATGTCTCTCTATCTCCTCTTCACTAGAATCTTTGTCAGGCACGCTAGGATAGATCTAAAAAAGTACGAATTTGTACTCTTCAGCAGTCAAGACTATGTCCAAGTTACATTTTCAATCTATATAGTTAGGACCAGTGAGTCTATTTTCCTTAAGTATGACTGACAGTGGGTTGAAGTCTATTCTAGAAACAAAGTCAAAACTTTAGAATTCAAAATTATATTGATTTCCTCAAACAATATAATTTAAATTCACCAACACCTCAAACACCAGGAATTTCGTATGCCACGATCGTGTGGACGTATACGAATTCAAGCATTTGTAAGAGGAGGGTTTTTACCCATTAATTTTATTATCTTGTCAACCTAACTTTATGACAAATAAAATTAATAGTTGGTATGACTTCAGTCACACAAATAATAGCAGTGACTCTGATGGGGAGGATACTATTAATTGTGCCTAAGTGTTCACCATTACTTGATACTAAGTCCATTATTTAGGGTTGTATGCCACGATCGTGTGGACGTATACACTCCTAAAAAATTTCTATAACCATCCTTAAAGGAAGTTTGTTCTAGTGATCCGCAATCAAACTCATCCAATGGGGAGGAAGGCACTATAGCCAACGCGCAAGTTTGATGCATCACTTACAAACTAGTAATGGAGACCACAAGAATATATAATTTCCTCTCCCACTTAGTTATTTAATACGAGGAATTTTAATTATATTTTCATATATAATAATTCAAAAATTAGTTTCCAGGCTGTGGCGAGGCAATGGCCTTCTTCCCCAAAAGGCGCAGAGGCCTTATGGGTTATTGGAGCAACAACCACTTTCTTAAACAAAACTAATTTAAGAATTAATTAAATTATGCATATATCATTTATACCAGGCATTACCTAGTGTTACCTAAGCGGCCCCACGGAAATTCCTTGTACAAAAATTTTGTACAAAGAATGAAACTTTCCAAGCGGCCCCACGGATCGCTGGCCACTTGTTTTTGTTTTTCAGGTTACATACGAAGGAAAAACTTGACTAAAGAAAATTACAGCGGAGTAATTTTAGTCGTACTGTTCACCATTGGATTATGTGGATGAAGTTGATCCTGAAGACCTCTTGATCTTCTGTCGTATTCCTCTTGCCCTCTTGGACGTCGTGTGGGCGATGATCTACCAAGAGTTTATCCACTCGTGAAGACCTTTTCCTCTTCCTCTTGCTCTTCTTCTCTTCCTTCTCTTCCTTATCTTCCTTATATTCCTTTCTTCCTTTTCTTTTGGCCGCCGGCCCTAGCACAAGGGGGAGGATTGGTTGAGCTGGCCCTAGCACTTGAGAAGGAAGAATAATGGGCATCGGCCCTAGGAGAAGGAGGAGGAGGGATGGGTGGTGGCGCCGGCTTTAGGAGAAGGAGGGAGGCTAGGGTTTTCCTCCTTCAATAATGAATTCTTTCCCCCTTGCAAAAGTCCTCCTTTTATAGCCTAGCCACCTTAAAAAAATTTAGAAAGATTCCAACAATTTTTTCTTATCTAGATTTCCATAGAAAAAATCCAATAGAATCTATAAGAAAATTTTATTAAAAACAATCCAATAAACTTATCTTATCTAGATTTATAAGGAATAAATCTCTTGATAAGATTTTATTTGTTTCTTTATAAATTTTTTCTTTAAGAAAAATTTATTAGAAACTATCCAATAAACTTATCTTATTTAGATTTATAAGGAATAAATCTCTTGATAAGATTTTATTAGTTTCTTTATAAATTTTCTTTTTAAGAAAAATTTATTAGAAACTATCCAATAAACTTATCTTATCTAGATTTATAAGGAATAAATCTCTTGATAAGATTTTATTAGTTTCTTTATAAATTTTCTTTGTTTAAATTTTGTCTTTATCTTAATACACTACAACAAATTTGACTTTCCACAGCACGTCATCAACAGCGCACAATTATAGTATGCTGTTAATAATAGTTTTAACAGCGCGCCTAATCAAGTACGCTGCGGATAAGATTTCATATTTTACAATTAACAGCGCACAAATAACTATGCGCTGCGAATGCCTTTTTTTACAGTGTGCAAAAATTATACGCTGTAAATATTAAATAATATTTATAGATATTTACAACGCGCATGAATATACGCTGTTAAAAAAAGTTAAAAAAATATATACACTGTTAAAAGACTTTAAAAGGGATAAAATAAATAAAAAAAGCTATTTTAATTTCACCGCTCGGTTAGGTTTCCTCGCCCGCACGCGCTCGCTCTGTTTCCTCGCGCCCGCTCGCCTCCTCTCCACCGTCGCGAGCCTGGCCCGTTCGTCTCCACCATCGGCTTCTCCTCCGTCCATCGCGAGGCACTCGGCTAGCTTCTCCTACGTCGGCTAGGTTTCCCTCCACCGTCGTGCGGCTAGGTTTCCTCTCCACCATCGCGTCTCCACCGTTGCTCGTGTCTCCACCGTCGTGCGGCTAGGTTTCCTCTCCATCGTCGCGTCTCCACCGTTGCTCGCGTCTCCACCGTCGCGAGCTTCTCCTTCTCTGTTCCTCTCCACCGTCGCTAGGTTATACTCTATTTATGGATTCTGAGTTTTGATTTCTGATTTTAGGGTTCTAGTGTTTTGATTTCTTATTTTGGATTGTTCAGCTAGGTTTTTTATTTCTGATTTATGCATTTGCTGATTGTTCTTCACCGTTTCTGATTTGCTGTTTATATGCTAGGTTTCTGATTTATGCTAGGTTTCTGATTTCTGATCTATGCCATGATCAGACTATCCTCTTTCTTGAATTTATGCATTTGCTGTTTATATGTGGGATCTAGCTCACTTTATCTTTAATTCCTTGAATTATTGCAATTCGCTTATACAAGATCCCTTGTAATTGATACATTGTGTGCATGGGTGCTGAGGTGTTTATTGTTAGTAGCAATGGGAGAAGGCGACCATTTAAGTAAGCAAGGTGGACAAGTGGATTTTGAAATGGAAAAAAATTAGGTTTGGATACCACTTGTTGTAACATTGGGTAAGTTTGTGTGCTACAATCAATGATCTCACAGTTTGCATTACCAGTTGATCTCTCTAGAAAGAGGAGAAAATGTGAGAACACAATTTTATTGCTTGAAACTAATTTGTAGAATGTTTAACTATTCTTACCAGTTGATCATGGTGTATGTACCCTTATCCAAATTCATCAGATATCTTGCTACTTTGATAACAAAGATCTGCATCTAACTTCTGTAATAATATAAGCAGGTATCTTCTGACGTTGTAGGGAATCTCAAAGATAAAAGCGACCTTATAACTCTAGATATATGCACTTCTCTTCTGCCACTTCTCACCAGCCTTCTTGAAAGCAAGATGGATAGGTATGGTTTCAGTAGTTCCTGCAGACTGTGTTATCTTATTTTGCATAATATCTTGACATTATGCCGTATTTGCATTTTTTTGTAATTATCAAACTGATGTTAGTTCTTTACTATCATCAAAAAACTGATGTTTTTTGCAAATATCTTGACATAGGTATGGTTTTTTTGCATTATGCTGTTGAAGCTGGTTAGGATCTTTGGTCCTGTAATCTCTTCAACTTTGTTGGCGGGCCCATCTCCTGTAATCGCTCAAACTAGCTATCAAAATGCCAAGTATTGCAATGGCTCTTTAGTGATTCTCAATTACACATACAAACACAACCATTGCAGCGGAAATTAAAGCCTTCTTACATGGGAATAGTGTGTTCATATGTGATTGTTAACTTAGTTCGAGCATGTATGGGTATCTAGTTTTAACCAAATGAAACATAACACATTATTTTAAACTAAGAAGCCCTACTCAACATGCAAGATTAACTAAGCGATCCATAACATAGAGTAATTCCAATATCCCAAAAAGAAACATAAAGCATGCATATGCTAAGTTCAGGATTTAGTATGGAATAGGATCGTCTCTGCCAAGTCACTACCACACACACATTTGCCCTTCCTGCTGCTTCCCATTCCTTAGTAACCTTTAGTTTGATCTGCAATATAAGAAAGTAAGACTATAAGCACGAGGCTTAGTAAGCTCCTTTCCTACTCACAAAATCCAAACCGTCATCAAAGGCATACATCCATATATCATCAAGTAAGCACATAAATTACATAACATTCATTTTGCATATAATAAACACATGTTAAGTAAACACATGTTCATTTGCATAAAACACATAACATACTTGCATCTTGACATTTAAAAACATATGCATATTAAATGATGAGGATGCCTTTTCAAAACTTATTATCATAATAGATAAAAATAATCATCATCATCGTTTGGGGATCCCTGGCTTGTACCCATTCATTCATTCATTGCGCGCCTAGTACGAGATAGCTAGTCTCGACTAGTAACTAGGCATACTATCCTTCAACCTAGGGGCGTTTCTAAGGAGCCCATCCCTACTAGGCATACTATCCTTCAACCTAGCTTTACCCCTTCACGTCCCACGTCCTTCAGGGTTCGGTACAAGCCATGCATTAAAATAAAATAGTATACATGATTTCCTTTCTTTTCATAGTGAATGTTCTCTAAACATTCCATCATTCATAAATCATGCTTAGCATTCTTTTCATTTCTTTTTCATATAGCATGTCACTAGGTCTACTATCCTTCAACCTAGCTAGGTCTACTATCCTTCAACCTAGCATGTTACATGCTTCCTTTTCATTTCATCATGAATGTTCCTTTACATTTTCTTATCATAGCATAATGAACATTCATGTATCATTTCTATTTCATTTCATATGGCATTAAACCTCACATCATAGTCTTATTAGCTAAATCCACTTTCTCTAGGGTTAGCCAAATCCTTATAGGGTTATTTAAGCTCTTAGCTTAAATCATAAGCCGTCCTACATCATCTTACCATAATACATCATTAACTAGGGTCTGCAACTATGGTTAAGTTTTAAAACCATTCTTCTTAACTCATCATAGTTGGCCGAAACCTAACCATAGGCACTCTAGGCTAAAGTTTAATCACATGAACCTTAATTCAACATAACCCATTATATGCAACCCTTGTTGAGTTCATAGCATCACCTAAGCTCTAACCTTCATGTTGGCCAAATCTTTAGGGCATGGAAACATGAGTTAAAGCAAGGTAAAAACATCACATAATTCATGCTACTAGTTCCTTGTGAGAGCATGACACTATATAAACATAATCTTGACACATAAAACATAGCATGAAGTAAGGCATGATATCATAAAGAAGTTTATAACCTGTTGACTTATTACTTCATGGATCGTAAAATTTCCTCTTATTTACTTTATCTCAAGCGTGAGTCACTTAGGGTTTTATCCTTCTCCAAAAGTTGATATATCACTTTCCAGAGAGCATGGTAAGAGATCGACTTCATTCATATCTTAATCGATCAATGGATCGATTCTGAACCCTCCGTTTCTCTTTAACCCTACCAATCGATCGGAAGATGTTTAGTTGTAATCGGTCTTACAGAGGGCTTCGTAATCGATCCAGTGATCGATTACGCTCCGTAATCGATCCAGTGATCGATTACGCTCCGTAATCGATCCAGTGATCGATTACGACGTAACTTTAGTTTTCCCAGAGAGTGTTGTAATCGATTAGGTGGTCGATTACGCCTCGTAATCGATCCACTGATCGATCAACTTACGTAACTTTTTTCCTCGTTAAGCCTATTAATCGATCGGGAGAACGATTACGGGTACTTGTAATCGATCCAGTGATCGACTACGAGGTTCCCTGATCATCAACCAACCGTATCTTCCTATGTTTCAACAGTAGATTATTGTAGCTACGTTTCTATACATTTACAAGCAAACCTATAAAACATGAAGTAGGTTTTAGAATATTCTTACGCCTTAAACATGCCATAGCCAAAGCCTAAAGTTTACCACATGAGATTCTATACAAGTTTATTCTTACGCATCCTAACATGCTCTTACAACGTTTAGAAGTTCATAACAGTAACCCTTAAAACATCAGAGGTTCATTAGCTATTATATTGCAGGTGAGGGAGACTTACCTACGTGTTTAGAGAGTCTATACCCTAAACCGAAGAGAGAATGAAGCCTTTGCTTCCTTAGCCTCGTTGATGGAGGCACCTTCCAAGCTTCCAAGCTCTCGGCCACAAGCAGAACCAAGCAGAACCAGAGAGAAGAGAAATAGCTTCGGTGGAGAATGTGAGGGAAGAAGGAAAATGAGAATTTTCTCTTGCTTATATAGTGGATGGAGGGAAAAGGAAGAGGTTTCGATGGAGGAGTAATTTCCCCCATTACTCACAATAAGTGAAGGAAGTGAAGGGTTACGGCTCTTCACTTTTCATGGGTCCTTTCATATACCCTACACCTATATCTACATTTCCTCTTATCCTTCTAACAGCACACCCTTGCTAGGGCTCTTGGTTATCTCATGCATTCTTAAGGCTTGCCACTTCCTTGAGGTCCAAGGTTCAATCCTTGGCACCTCCATTCTTTTGCTCTTTTATTTTTGGTCAAGCCCGCATAAGGTAAAGCCCATTCAATTTATCCTTAAGGCCCATTATCATTTCCTTTTTATCATTAGTTATCCCTATATAAGGGAAAAGCGCATCATGAGAAACATTAACCCATAGAACCCCTTAAGATAAATCCTACTAATGGTTCATTAAGGTAGAAGCCTATTTATTATTTCTACTAAGCTTTCTTCTTAACTCAAGCTATCATTCATTAATATTGAGGAATTATCCCTCATTAGTATCGAGGAATTTTCGAAGGAAAATTACGGGTGT